>NC_143157.1:28127611-28427611 GCF_041381405.1 Jatropha curcas | reverse complement strand
ACCAGTGGTGGCCAATGGCTTCTACTACGGACGAGCTAGTGGGATGGCGCCACGTGCACGGTATGCTCTTTGTTTTCTGGACTAGGACTAAGAATTTAAGATGTGCATTGAACATTCAATTCTATCAGATGTATAGAACATTGTATCGCTTTGTGTTTTGACATTATATGGCAACAGAATCGCTGTTTACAAGGCCGTCTATCCAACAGTGGGAACCTTAACGGATGTCGTTGCAGGAATTGATCAAGTAAGTAATTAAGCATTGAATTATTGTCATAATCCTGTTGCTTAGCAAACCACTAAGTCAACTTCTTTAAACTGTTTCAAAATCGTAGAGTAAATAATTTATCATGTGATAATAATGTGTGATTCTTGACGCCAACCCTATATATGGCACAGGCAACAATGGATGGAGTGGATATATTAACGCTCTCTGTTGGACCAGATGAACCACCGGAAGATACTCTCACATTCTTAAGTGTGTTTGATGTTTTTATGCTATTTGCACGAAGAGCTGGTGTTTTTGTTGTGCAAGCTGCCGGCAACAATGGGCCAGATCCTTCAACTGTTGTGTCTTACAGCCCCTGGGCTGTGGGAGTAGCTGCTTGCACCACAGACAGAATCTATCCTGGTTCACTTCTTCTTGGAAATGGTCAAAAAGTTGGAGGTGTGGGCTTATCAGGTAATTTTAAGTTTCAATCATCCTTATATTTGTATGTTTCGTCTGGTTTCTGCAATTGAATAATGATAATTTAATTGTTACTCATCAGCACCCACTTTTGGAGATGGTCGTTTTCTGTATAAGCTGGTGTTGGCTCAGGATGCAGTTAAGGCAAATGGGACATTCCCAAGGACTCCACAATACATCGAAGAATGCCAATATCCAGAGTCACTGGACCCTAGTGTAGTGAGAGATAGTATTGTTATCTGCACCTTCTCTACTGGCTTTTATAATGGCACATCAACCATAAATGCCATAATCGACACAACAAGAACTTTAGGATTTATGGGTTTTGCTCTGGTCGCAAACCCAATCTATGGCGATTTCATAGCAGAACCTATTCCTTTTGCAGTTTCAGGCATTATGATCTCTAATGTTGCTGATGCACAGGTATATATATATTACATCAGAAACAGAAGTTTTTAGTTTCCATGAAAAAACTTGATCTCAATTATGAAAACTAATGCTATCTTATATACGTAGATTATATTACAGTACTATGAGCAACAAATCAAAAGGGATGAGAGAGGATTTGTGACCGAATTTCATGCACGAGCAGCTATAGGAGAGGGTAGAGTTGCATCTTTTGAAGGTAGAGCGCCCATTGTTAGCAGATTCTCTTCCAGGGGACCTGATTTTATCGACATTAATCGGACTCCTGCTGATGTTCTTAAGCCAGATATTCTAGCCCCTGGCCACCAAATCTGGGCAGCCTGGAGCCCTCTTAGTGCCTTGGAGCCAATGCTAACAGGTAAGCAAGTATTGACTAGATTAAAAACAGCTTGACTGCTTGAGTAACAATTAGTAATACCTGCAACTTTGGGATTATTTAGGCTACAAGTTTGCACTATTGTCTGGTACAAGTATGGCAACACCTCATATAGGGGGAATAGCAGCATTTATCAAGCAAATGAATCCTTTTTGGACTCCATCGATGATTTCATCTGCCATGTCCACCACTGCCACCAAGTATGATAACTATGGACAACCCATACTGGCAGAAGGATTTGATATTAACAGCTTCTATCCCTCCACTCATTTTGATCTTGGTGCTGGTCTTGTGAATCCAACCCGCTCTGTCGATCCAGGCCTAGTCTTTACATCAGGTGATCATTTCACTTAATTTATCATTAACAGTAGCATTAATCTTCTAATTCACTTAATTGGAGTACAAACAAAATGTGACCCTAAAGCAGAGTTTGAAGATTACATAAGTTTCTTGTGCTCATTGCCCAACATCAATCGAACAACAGTCAAAGTGGCAACCGGAGAATCATGCAACCAATTGTTTAGCCATCCTGCCAACCTGAATCTCCCTTCAGTGACAATATCAGCACTAAAAGGATCTCAAACGGTGCAGAGGAGTGTTAAGAATGTAGGAAGCAAGCCAGAGACATACTTGGGCTCAGTGATGTCACCAAATGGGACTACAGTGACTCTCTCTCCAACATGGTTTACAATAGCTCCACAAGGAACTCAACATATAGAAATACAATTCCTTGTGACAAAGGCAGGGGATGAGTTTAGTTTTGGGGAAATTGTTTTCACAGGAAGTTTAAATCACATTGTTAGAATCCCATTATCGGTTTTTCCTGTTTCCATATCCTAAATTTGAGATTGGAAATTAATAATTACAATTTTCTCCTTAATTTTACTAACAAAGAATCTAGAAGAGTATATATACATATATTGTACAATGGAAAGAAGAAAGATTGAAATATATAACCAAAAAAGAAAAATCAAAACGTCAGGTGTTTTCTAAATACGATCTTAATATTCGTTTATGAGAAGGAAGGGATAGAAAAAAAAAACAACTAATCCTGACAAAAATTTTCTTCTCCTGCAAGAACAACTCGTGGTTTGACAGAATGCTTTCTTGGTCGGATTTACACTTGCCAAAAGCAGTTGCCTTGTTAGCCATGACATAATAAGCCAACGTGAGGTGGAAAACTTTCTTTGTTAGATGAAAATGTTCCCTTTGCCCTTAAAACAGAAATAAAAGCAGGTGATTACCGTTACAGCCTTTTGTCTTTGCAACAGCCTATGCCTTTTGGAAGTTTCACTTTAAGATAAAATTACTCTAAAAAATAAAAATTATAACAAATGTGAATTGAAGATGGTTAGAGACTAGTGATAGATATTTTTTAGAGTTAATTTGTGAATATAAATTCTAATTTAGAAATTTGAGATTCAGTTCTGTGAAATGAATCCATTTTAATTTATTTTTACTAAACAACACACATCTATTTTTCATTTTTAGCTATCGACTTCTTTCGTTCAACCAGTTTCCATACAACATTAATTCCTTTTATCTCCGACAACAAGTGAAAATTACTTTAGCCTTAAAGATCCATAAATGACATGGCAATATTGTAGTGTCAAATGACAGGAAAATTTAACCAATTATCAATTTTATTTGAAAAAACCAAAGAAGAAAAAAAATTTAAAAAAAAAGTTTAATTACGATCAATTTTTTATAAAACAATGAACGAAAAGTAACCAAAAAAAATAAAAATTATAAAAGCCTCCTCTCTTAAATTCAAATCAAATGCAAACCAGATAAAAAAAAAAGGGATATATCATTCCCTTACTACAACATCACTAATCATTTTCTTCTTATAATGCATGTACCAAATTCTAGAAATATAATGTAGAAAAGTATGAGTCCAAGATCAAAATTTGAAGTTGGAGCACTCAACTTCTTCAAAAAGAAGTGTGGAGGTAAATGCAAGTCTAGAAGAAGCCAAATCAAACTGAAGAAGATTGTCTTGCAATTGATGTGCCCCTATGTCAATTGATGTTGATCTTGTATCAGGATCTCTCTCCACCAACCCTAAACATACCACGTCATGGCTTATCTCCACCATTGAATTAGCTCCATAAATTTCCCACTTCACATCTTTGTTCTCAAACACGAATGTAATGTCAGGGACAGTAAGTCCAAGTAATGTCATACCCAAGTTTCCTTTGTTATAGCAATCTTTAAAAGGTTCAACAGCTGCAACCTTTTTAACTTTCCCAGTTGCAAGAATTTCCTTATCGAACGCCTTTACAAGAGAGTTGTAGATAGAGCTCTCAAGAGTTGTATAAGGTATTACTGTGGTAATTCTTGAACCACCGAAGCCCGTTCTATGGAAATCAAGTAAAGTCGAGTTGATAGGAATGGATTTTTGGTTAACTAGAATAGACGCAATCTTGACAAAGTACTCTGGCAATATTGCTCCTTGCACTCTTGGTGATGCGGTTGTTTCATAGTTGGTATGGAGTTTAGTGTACTTAAATCTTGATGATACATCAATAGCTTTTGATGTGTTGTAACCTGGATAGAAGATATAAGGAGAGTCGCCGAAGAACAAAACACCGTTGGCTTTGGGCTTGGAAGGCAAGCAAATGGCAAATTTTCGACGGAAACTTCCACCGAATGCAGATGAAAGCTGCGTTGGAATGGAAACGCGTTCCTTTGCAAGGCCAAGGACTCCTTTTGCGCCATCAGCAAGCTGGAGTAGGTTTGAGGAACCTTCGCAAGCGAAAATAAGATTGGGAATTGAAACAAGTGAACCAGCCTTAGCGCCATTTGTGGATTGGAGAGAAACTGCATCAATGGCAACTTCAGAGATACCATAAGTTCCCCAGATGGGGTTTTTGGTGAGGAGTCTGCAGGTATTATTGTGGCAACCAGGCCTAGCAGGAGTCAGGCATTTACTGACGCACATGGCTTTAGAAAAAGAACATGATGCTGAGCCACAAAGGCCTGGTCTGTAAGTGGATGACTCGTATTCATTTTCACAATCTATCCATAAATGGCGGCCTCCGAGGTCCACAACTAGTGCCTTTTCAACAGAAGGAGTTCCCAAGTTAAGACGGGTTAGGTACTGGAGAGTAGATGGATCTTTGGTGATTGGGAGGACTAGTGCTTTGGGTTTTGATGGAGGAGTTGTTTGTGCATTGGAAAGAAAAATCAAGGAAATAAATAGCGACAAAAAGATAAACTGAGCTAAAGAAGCCATTGAAGGGAGATGCTATAGAGAGGAGAAGAAGAAGAAGAATACAAGTGTGAAGTTCAATTGATGTATGTAACGGTTTTATAAGGAAATTTGAGTAGTGATTGGCCGCCATGGACGACTATTTGCCTAAACTTAAAGGCTTTTAATCCTTGACTGAGTCAAAGCAAGGCGCGTGCACTGTATACTACCATGAAGATAGCTGAAGCTGTGAAGCATCAAGTGGCTTGGGTCGAGCCTGCAACTTGCTTTGCTTGTTGCTTCGCTTCACCTGACAAATATTAATTGGGTTCAACTGCTCCAACGCCTTGAAATAAAAATTTTGGCCCATCTACGACCATTGGATCTTTATGAATAGGCCCAATTGCAAATACAAGTGGAAAACCCGGCCCCACAATTCTTTTCAAGTCGTGTGTGGCAGCACAAAAAATATCATCATCATCTTTGGAAGAAAAATATGCCTATATAAACCCATCCAAATCTTCCATATTTTCATCAAAACCGATCATTATCATCTTTTTCTTCTCTTATTCAACCTGTTTTCTTTTCAATGGCTTTTCCCAAAACTTCCATGCCTCAACTAATGCTTTTCTTATTTCTCATTTCCATCTCTTTCTCCCTTGCCCAAACGGCTTCAAAACCCAAAGCCCTAGTACTTCCAGTCTCCAAAGATGCAACAACTCTCCAATATCTAACGAAATTTAAAATGGGAACCCCTCCCACCAAAAGAAGTTTTGTGGTAGACCTTGGAGGCCGACATTTGTGGATGGATTGTGATGATGGGTCATACTTATCATCCACACTCAAGCATAGCTTTTGTGGTTCAGCTCCATGTTCTGTAGCCAAAGCTCAATGTTTTGGTCAATGCCAACCTGGTAGGCGCAGACCAGGTTGCGATAAAGAACACTGTTATATCCTTGCTGACAACACAATTCCTGCTTTAGGTAGTGGATTTGATATTGGATTGATTTCCTTAGACAAAATTGCCCTCCAATCCACGGACGGTTCAAAATTCGGCCCAACTGTCACAGTTTCCGATTTTATCTTCGGTTGTTTAGGGGCTCGTGAGCGCCTAAGCAATCTTGCTAAAGGTGCAGACGGGATGATTGGCCTCGGAAGGCAACCAATTACTCTACCGACACAACTTTCTTCTGGTGGTAGCTTCCGGAAAAAGTTCGCTATATGCTTGCCTTCAACTCCAAAATTAAACGGCGTTATGTTCTTTGGCGATTCTCCTTATGCATTTTATCCAAGTTATAATACATCGAAGACCATTGATGTATCAACCAGATTTCATTACACAAAACTCTACGTCCGTACTGAGTTCTCAGGATCATCCATCGTGACACGAGGACCTCCATCGCCGGAATACTTTGTCAACGTCACTTCTATCTTGGTAAACAGAAAACCCATTTTCATAAACCCAACATTTCTTGAATTCCATAGGAATGGGAAGGGAGGAGCGAAAATAGCAACAGTAGAACCTTACACCAAACTTGAAACCACTATCTATAAATCTCTTGTTAAGGCGTTTGATAAGGAGATTGCAGTTTTGAGTGGGAGTAAGGTGTCCCCTGTGGCACCTTTTACAGATTGCTATAAGATAGATCATATAGGAATGACACCTCTTGGAATTGGGGTCCCAGATCTTGCATTCGAGTTCGAGAACAACAAAAATGAGCAGTGGGAAATGTATGGGTTTAATTCAATGGTGGAAGTGAGTCGTGATGTGGCTTGTTTAGCATTCTTAGATGCAGGTGATGATCCTATTGTAACTACACCAATAGTGATAGGAGCACACCAGTTGCAGGATAATCTTCTTCAGTTCGATCTTGCTTCTAACAGGCTTGCATTTACTAGAACACTTCTATTAGCAGCTGCTGAATGTTCCAACTTCAAGTTTTAAGATGATGTAATTATTTATTTATATGTGGTTAATTAACTGCTTTTGAAGTTTGTTGATGCAAGAATTGCTTTTTGCGATTAATTCAAGTTCAGTTCGTAGCGAGGGAATCCTCATCTCTCTTGTGTTCAACTGAAATTCGTGCATTTTGTAATCTCACTTTGGCCCATAACTTCTGGATAATTATATTAATTTATCAATTGGGCCCATTTTGAGTTAAAAGCTATAAAGCCCACGAAATAATTTCCGCTCTCGGAATTTTTTCAAAATGTTATTGAAGGTAGTAGACCTGATTAACCAAATTTAATAGTAATATTGGTAAAATGCTGATAGCGTTTTAAAACTTATACAGTTAACAAGCACAAACAACACTCTTTAATCCATCTACAGGTGTTAAAAACAAGTTCATCTTAGTTCAATTTCCTAACAAACATCAATCTTCTATCTAAACAATCAAACATATTTACTTATGTCTCTTTAAAATGACCTCCAATTTATATTTAAGCTGATTGCATGCAAGAAACATCTCTCCACCTCCTTTCAATTTTCCATTTGCCCTCATACTTCTTTTCATGTAAGTGTTCGTTAATTTATCAGAATTGTAATTTCAATCTTGCCTGACATTTCTATAACTATACATTAACTTTATCTAGAGATTGTCATGGAATCAAATGCAATGTCATTACATGAAGATGTTTTCACTAAATTCTTTCCTCAAGGAATTGATCTAAATCCGGCAAGAATGGTAAGAAATGACTAATTTAGTTTCTTAAAAAGCCTGCATTATGATGTAATTGCAACTAAGAAATGCGCAGGTGATAGCAGAGATGATGGGGACATTTGTATTAATGATATGTGTGTGTGGGATCATTGGAACCACGCAGCTAACGCGAGACCAATTGGGTCTGTTGGAATATGCAACAACAGCAGGATTAACAGTCATCGTCTTGGTTTTCTCCATAGGCCCTATTTCTGGAGCTCATGTGAACCCTGCTATCACAATTGCCTTTGCAACTTTTGGTCATTTTCCATGGTCCAGGGTAAATATTATATATCCCTCTTTCAAAACCACTTGGATCACCTAACCTGATCTTGTTTAATTAATATGGCAGGTTCCGTTTTATGTATCAGCACAAATCGTTGGATCTGCATTGGCATCATATGCCGGAGGATCCATTTACGGCATCAAACCTGATCTAATGACCACCCGACCTTTCCATGGATGCAGTTCTGCTTTCTGGGTCGAATTCATTGCAACCTTCATCATCATGTTTGTTGCTGCTTCACTCGCATATCAAACATCAGTAAGGAAACATTCACTGTATAATTTTAAACCCTTTTTAAGGACCTAATAACCAGACTTGAATTTGAAAACTTTTACAGGTAAGACAGTTGTCAGGCTTTGTTCTTGGAGTTGCCATTGCACTTGCAGTACTTATTACAGGGTATATCATGGCTTATGAGCATCCCTTTTTTTTTCCCCTTAAATTCATTATATACTCTAGAGTTATCCAGTCATGGGATTGGTTATAATTCATATTTCATGTTAGGCCCCTTTCAGGAGGATCGTTGAATCCTGCAAGGTCATTAGGGCCTGCAATTGTTTCCAGGAACTTCAAGGACATATGGGTGTATATTACTGCGCCAATCTTAGGATCTATCACAGGTGCTCTCATGTTTCATGTCCTGCGTATTCAACGCCGGCCATGCAGTTCTACTTCCTCTCCTGATACGGGTCTACTTGCTCACTCTATGGACTTCGGTGGGACGGTGGATTCTAGCTAAATCCACACAAGGTTGTGTTGTGGATTAAATGCAATTGCCTTCAGAATTAATGAAGCGTAACAAAAACCGCCTGCATGGATAAGAAGAATTACTCGCAACTTTGTGGCGCTGATCCAAAAAAATATGGTGGGCTTGTAATGAAAGATGAAGCCTATAAGACCTCGGATTGAGCCTGGTAATGTGCATTGCAAGTGATATTTGAGGGTTGAGGCCTAGAACAACTTTCGTCTTTTTAGTATTATTTTTATTTTTGGTTTTCGATTCTTAATCTTATTATCATTATCATTTATTAAAATTTTTAAACTTTTAAGATCTACAAAAACATCAAAACCTAAATTGATTTGAAATTTGACGATGCTGGAATAAGGATTACCACTGAATGCTAATTTCTTTTCCTTGCTAAATGACGTGTATGCCATTTTAATTTTGTGATTAATAATTAATTAAGTACCATCGACGAACCAAGTAAAGAATTCCCATCACCAAAGCAAAAAACAGGAATTATCATTACAAAAGCTTATGAATAAATTCCATTATTAATACACTTCTTATTACTCATGTATAATTACCAAAAATTATTAAAAACTAATTTCTTTCCGACCACGAGTAATTATGTTTAAAGTTCTAGCCAAGATTAGAATCTTCATAAGTAGAATTTTCATTCTTGAGATATTTCCTTGAATAGTTTATCATTGAACCAGACAGATTCCAAAACTAAACATAAAAAAGAAAAACACTACATATTAAGTTGCAGAGAGATAATATCATAATAGAGCAAATCATATACAATTATATAAACTTAAACCCCTTACTTTCAAATTGTTACAGTAACTCTTTTAAGTTTTGTCAGAAATATCGTCATATTTTATAGTTTAGGATCATTGTTTTGTACTTTAATTAAGGAATCCATAGTTTATCTTACTTAGGTGGCGGCAAAAACTTAGAAAGACAAGCGTTTATCTCCAAATCCATAAAGACAAACCTAATCCATTATTACGCCCCCTGGAATCACGAATATGGTGAATGGATTCTTTAACCTTTTCTTCCTTTCACTGTCTCTTTCTTTAAATTAATCAAGAAGCAGTCGTCAGGAAACCACTAGCTTCCCTTTAATATGCTCTTATATAGATAAAACATTGCTTTTTTAACTAACCAGTTGAATTGTTAACTTCAGTAGTAACTTTCTTGCTCAGTAGTAGATATTTATATGTCATGTATCGGTATCTAAAGACTCCAGCCTAATTCTGGTTGGGCACCTCCATTCCAGGGTTGTTTTCAGCATAGCAGGCAAGGCACCGCCCCAAGGTCATTGGAGAAGGAAATAAATAAAAAATGTGGCTGTCGCTTTGCCTTAACAACTTGGTATCTCCACCAATCTTAATCGTTCTAAATAGTGGTTCTGCTCAAACCTTTTTTTTCTCCATTGGCTTAGTCCATCTTTTTCTTTGATTTTTTTTTTTTTTTTTTTTGTTTTTTAATTCTCAAATCACATTTATACCTATGGCATTATTAACAGGGACGACAGTGTGAAGGTTGGTTATCTTGAAATTCGTCATATTCATTTCTCATTATATAAGTTGATTTAAATAGTGAGCATTCGATATATAAATTTCATATTTTAATCCATCCAAAAAAGAGTAATTATTTTTGAATATGTATTTATCTCATACCAATTTAAAATTACATGATATGATATTTTATATAATCGAATCGGATGAAATTGTCGTCCGAGTCGCCGAGATACCCAATCATCTGCTCCATCATAACCTACTAGGCCCACCCAAGCACCTACTACATTTCATTCCTTTACTTTCTAATTTGTTTTAAAATATAAAAAATAAATATCTTCATTATTTTTTAGCCCCATAAAAATAGAAATACTTTTATTATACAGTTACAATTGGGCCCATGGTGCACCATATCCAAAGACCACATCTCAATCGATGCAAGAGCATGACTTATTTCAACTTCGTTTGCAAATAAAATGTGATTCATCCCAAATTTAAATTACATAATTTTTGTAATTCGAAGGATCTTTTAATTTGAGATTTATATATATTTTTAAAAATTAAGAGTATTTATGTTATTTATATCCTAAAAAATTACTTATGAAGTGAAAATATAAAAGAATAGACATCAATCAGAAAAAATAAAAGCAAAGAATAAAGGACTTAAACCATGGGCCAGTGCCAAAACCATGGGCGCGTCAGAGATTTATATTTATCCACAAAGAACAATTACACGTCATTTATTAGTTTTTAATTAATTTTCTACTATTCTTATTCTTATAATAGTAATAAGCCACGCGTCATTTATTCCTATTCATAGCTAAAATTGATTATCTTTTCCCAGTTTTGCTTAACTTTACTCTTCCTCTTGTTTAGGTGGGATTAAGAAATTTAGCCATTTCTTTGTTTTCAATTTCTACTATTTATTTCTTTTTTTTAGTCAATTTTGTTGAGTGTGTATGTATATATCATGGTGAGTAGAACAGATATGGAAATTTCAACTCAAGCCACATTAAATAATATATTTATATGTATATATAATATTAATATGTAATGAATTTCACATCCACCAACCTTGGAGGGCCCCATCTCATCTTTTTTTCTCTCTCTCTCTCTTTTTCTTTCTTTAATCCTATCAGTATCACCCTCTTATTACATATTTATTGTTTAGCGATGCACCTGCATTTTAATTCTCCCGGTTCCAAAATAAGTGCTGTATTTTTCAGCTCAGTGCATGAATTAAAAAATGCAATTAATAGTTAATTTTATATACTTGTCAATTAATTAAATAATTAATTATGAATTAGTCTGACGAATATAAGTGAATGAAGATAAAATTGAATAATATGAATTTAGTTGAGTTCAGAGTAAACAAAATTATAAATTAAAATACTATTATTAACTAATTAATTTTCCATTTTTATATGTTTTTTTACGAATTTAATTAATACAGGGTTCTTAACGTCATTTTCATCGAATATGTAGAACTTGTAAAATATTCTTGAGCCTTTTTTTCTTTATGGAATAAAAGATTATTGAAATCAAATATCCAACTTTTGAGAAATAAAACTAACTAGTCCTTTGGAGTTGGAATGGTGTGACGATGAAGAGCACCAAGTAATTTTTGGATTACGACAATTCAGCTTGTAATACCAATATTCTACCCACATGTAGAATCTATTGCCAGCGGTATCTTGTTCCTTTTGGAATCATAAAATGTCTGATTAGTACTATTTTCTCATCTTTAATTTAATTAAACCCACCAGGAAAACAATTTATGAATTTAATTCTTATTATAATATAGTTATTAGTATTATTATTTTAGCATCAAGTTGCTATCAGAACACAGGAAACCTTAAACTAGGGCAGTGCCTCCATTGTTTTAAGATATTAAAATTGGACCCGTTTTGTTTCATATAATTACTACAAAATAATAAATTAAATGTTCAAGATGCTAATCACATGTTATTGATTTTTTTTTAATTATCCAGTAATTAATCCATCGAGCTAAATTTCAAAATTTTATATTATATTTCTTTTTCATATACCATAAATTGTCATTTTGGATTTTTTTTTTATGCAATGTTTAAATTCATGCCCGTTATTAATTAATACGTAATGTATATATTAAAAATATAGAATTGTATTATATTATGTTAGATTATATTTTGTAATTAAGTGTAGCTATAATTCAGTTCATATGATTACTGACCCATTGTATAAGCTCTCGTCCATACTTTATTTCATACAATTTGCTGCATCCTTAATTTGCTCCCTTCATGATTTATAGGGGCCAATGATGTTTCAGATGGCAATGGAAATGAAAGCAATAACAATAAATTAACCATAGGATACAAAATTATAAATCTATACTATATTAATTTGTACTTGACATGATAATAGATTTAAATTCGTATGATGTTGGATTTTGTTTTTCGTTTTTAGTTAAATAATAAAAATTGCAAAGTTGGAAAATTGTATCAAGATATTACAAATTTTTAGTATGCATTTTTACACTGGAAAATTGTCAGTTGCATATGTTACATTATATTATTATGATTTTTTTTAAAACATTTTTTAATGTATTTTTATTTTAAATTAAAAACACATGTCTAATGACAAAAATAGAAGAATAGGATTTTCCAAATTGCAAGTTTTTTGGGGAAAAAAAAAATAAAACAATTGCAAGTGTTGGTCCTGTTAACACCGAAAAATAAAATTTTTTGTACTTGTGCATATTTGGTTTAAAATTTTAATGTTCTCATAAAAATTATTTTTCAAACAAAAATGGAATTTAAAGAATTTTCTAAAATGTTAAACTATTTTAAAAAACTTTTGAAAGTTTGATATTCAAATGATTAAAAAAATCAATTAACCAAAAATATTTTTCTTTGAAACGTACCTTAAACATGTGAAACTTTTATATCAGTTAAATTATAGAGCTAAAATATGGAATTTTCTTTTTCTTTTTTTTCTTTGTTTTCGGTGAGATTTCGTAACAGTTCAACATAAAGAATAATACTCATCAAATTAATCAAACGGTAATGCTGTTATCATCGTAGGTCAAGTGGTGACAAAAATCTGTAGACAAAGAAAGTGTGCTTTGGGCCCCGCAATCTCATCTCGTCTTTAACGCTCGAGAATCATCGCCAGCCAATGGACCCCACAGTCCACATGGCTCTATTCTACCATTAAAAATCCATGAATAAAAAAAAAAAAAAAAAAGTAGAAAATAGAAAAGATCCGCTTATTGACGATAATACCCGCGTCAATTTTCCTATAAAAACAGACGCCCCTTGCTCCACCCGAATCCTATGTCCGAGTTGAAGCCCAAGAGCAAAAGAAAATATCATTCGATTTTATTTTATTTTATTTTATTTTTCTATCGAGATGTTGGGAGTGTTTAGCAGCTCTATAGTATCTCCGCCCGACGAGCTGGTGGCGGCAGGAAGCCGGACGCCATCTCCGAAGACAACGGCGGATGCGCTGGTGAAGCGATTCATCGACACCAATCCCTCCGCCGTATCCTTACAGATCGGAGACAACGCGCAGTTGGCTTACACCCATCACAGCGAGTCCTTGCTGCATCCCAGGTAAATTATGCACAAAAATGGACTCGTTGTCACCACACGCTTGAATCTTGATCACGGTAGTGTAAGATCTAGCAGACTAAACGAGCGATTGTTAGACCGTTAAGTCACCGGCAAAAAATTTATAAATAATTAACGAAAAAACAGTTACAGTTATGAAAGGTTGGTATAAGTGCAGGATCATTATAAGAGTACAGATCGGGAAGAATCCTGTATTAACAATTATTAGAGCATCTTTTTGGTAAGAGACAGTCAGTTTATACTTTTCTTTTCTTTGTTTTTTTTTTTTTTTTTTTGTCTATTCTAGTTATATATTTTATATTTACATATAAAACCTGGAAATTGGGATTTGTGTCTATATTTTTGGGTTCCTTAAAATTATTGTGATTTATTATTTGAAAATGATATTTTGGTTTTTTTTTTTTTTTTTTTTGGCTACAGATATTTTGGTTATTTAGTCTTAATAAATAGTTTTTTGATTTAGTTCCCTAAAAAAAAAAAAAATCTTTCAATTTATAAAATAAACTTGATCTTCATCCACAGTTATTAGCATTTCAATTTTTATTTTTTAAGAAAAGCTACTTGATCTTCATCCATAATTATTAGCATTTCAGTTTTTATTCTTTAAAAAAACCTCTTTGTATTTTTTTTTTTTTTTTTACATGTTTCTTAGTTTTTTTAACTGAATCTATAATTTTTTTTTTACAAAATAAATTTTTTTTTTCTCAATAATGAAGAATCATATGTAATGGATTGATGTTCGATATCTTTAATTTAGTTTCACATAAATATGAATTAATAGTATTAAAATATTAAATTTCTACTACTATTAGGATAATAATATAATTTTTTCTAAAAAAATTATTCCAAAAATAAAAAATGTAAAATCGATTATATATATATACGGCAATGATATTTGCAACCATATATGGCAAGAAATTAATAATGAGAATAATGGGGCCATGTCTGATCCTGCAGCATGATGAAAGAAATTTTAGTGCTTTGTGGGGTCAGGTATATCATAGTTCTTGAATGACTTCCACGTATTGATCCTTATAGAGTCCGGACTTTTCTCGGCACCCATTATTCGTATACGCATCAGGTCATTTAAGCCATACGTGTGGTAAAAATAGGAAACCATTGCTTTTTGAGTCAGCACGTGGACAGTCAGATCATAGTTTTGTGAACAGAACCTCGTCGTTTTGTGAGTAGTTGGGTCGTGGTCGTGGAGACCCATTAGCTCCTCTTTCTCACCGTCGGCTTGCAGTTACTTTTTGAGTCATGTTTCAGATTTTAGAAAATTTCTGAAGCATGCCCTGTAGATTTCTTCTCACAATATCTGCAATTACTTGTCTACCAACAGTAATAATGCATTAATTAGCTAGTTTAACAGTAAAATTAGGATAAAAATGTTAGGCAAAATGAGTGATCTGCATATGATAATGAAATTAACTATGCTTTAGCCAATGCCAAATAGGAAACTATTAGTTATGGCATGAATGCTGTGATTTTAAGACATAAAATAAAATTAATAAATGAATATTTTAAATCATAGTAAACATACATAATTATATAGTCAACTTGACTTATTTTTCTATTTAAAAATTTTTGTGATACTGTTGCTGTCCCCATGTATTGCATATTTAAGTAAATTAATGTATGATGCGTTGTGAGCAAATGGGCATAGCTATCATATGATCAGTCTTGTTGAATTTTCAGGTTCAACTATTAAATCCTTTTATGTTTTCATTATCCTTAATAATAGAAGAAGGAAAAAAACACTCTGGATTGCATCAAAGTGGTTTTCCCTGTCAAGTTTTATAAACCTTCCCTGCCTGGAAAGGGTAGGGAACAGGGTAAAGGATGAGGATAACATAAAGTTGGATAAGGATCCAAGCTGGTCCCGACCCTGGATTCCTGCGTTTCATTAAATATTTTGGATTACCTGACTTGAATTTTTTACTTTGCGAAGAATTACAACAAAATAACACTTTCTTTTTGCTGGGCATTGAAAATGGCAGATCATTCGCTGTTAAGGATGATGTCTTCTGCCTGTTTGAGGGTGCACTGGACAACTTGGGAAGTCTGAGGCAACAATATGGGCTTGCAAAATCGGCAAATGAGGTGATTTTGGTAATTGAGGCATACAAGGCTCTTCGTGACAGGGCACCTTACCCTGCAAACCACGTTGTTGGTCATCTTAGTGGGAGCTTTGCTTTCATTGTCTTTGACAATTCTACCTCTACCTTGTTTGTGGCTTCTGTAAGTTGCCATCTACAAATTAATTAATTAGCTTTCTTTAGTTTGTTCGTCTTAATTTATCAACTAGCTAGCTAATATGATATTTGTACGCATGTGATGTGGCAGGATCAATTTGGAAAAGTTCCTCTATATTGGGGAATCACTGCTGATGGTTTCGTGGCCTTTGCCGATAATATTGAATTGCTTAAAGGTGCTTGTGGCAAGTCCCTTGCCTCTTTCCCTGAAGGTGGGTGACCTAAACACTAAACAATAATAGTCAAATCCAATTGTATAAGAAGAAGCAAAGAAATGTTGTTTAATTGACGACCGAATGGGAATTTGCAGGGTGCTTCTACTCCACAGCAGTTGGAGAACTGAGAAGCTTCGAAAATCCTAAAAGCAAGATCACTGCTGTTCCAGCTAAGGAGGAAGAGATATGGGGTGCTACTTTCAAGGTATGTATATACTTAAATTGTAGTTGGATTTCCAAATTTAATGTCAGCTATAAATACTAATCGTGGTGTTTGGTGGGACTGAAATTTCAGGTTGAAGGGCCAGCAGTTCTTGCAGCCAGAGAGTAGAAGAAAGAGCTTTTCAATATAAATGTATGAATTTAGCTGTGCAATCGGCTTGAGGGGCCATGTGAATTATCGTGTATGAATGAGTACAAATTGTACTAGTGGAGTTAGTAGTTGGTCTTTGTGGAAAAATTTAGGTTGCTAGTTTTCTCTTAAGCGCATCATTTTCCTCTTATGTACAGCTATGTTTTTTTTAGTTTAAATAAAATAAGTTTGCTCAAGCTTTACGTCTACTCTACTCATCTTGTTCCCTGTACGTTTGCTTCTTCCTATAAATAAAAACAAAATTTAAAAATCTGGTGATTTTTAAAAATAATTAAAATCTGTTTAAAGATAGTAAGATTTGGTTAAATTGAAACGATTTGGTTTGGTTTAATTTGATTTCTATATTATTAGGTTCAATTGAATTCACATCTTACATTGATTTGATTCGGTTTAACTTAGATAAATCGAATGTTTATCTTAATTCACATAATATATGGAAATTTCAAATTGGCTTTTTTGGTGAATTTATCTCCAGCAAATAACTTAAATTGGTTGTGATATTTCATGTAAACGAAGATTCAATTATTTGACATCTAAATGTTATCAAATAATATTATATATAACCATAATATAAATAAATACTAAAATATAGAGAAAAACTATCAAGCTGGCATCATTGTGTTTGTCCAACATCACATTTCCTTTTTCTTTATATATTTTTCTGAGTCATAGCATGTTTACATATATCATGTATGAAGCATAGAGTCGTATTCATTTATTAGATTATCCTTTTAATTATAAAAGTTTTTATTAATTTATTGGGTTTAAAAATGACTTATTTTTCTGTGTCCATAATATTATTATTATTATTATCGATTTAGCTTCTAAAGAAATTAAAAAATTAAGATATTCAAATTTAAATCAATTATCATATTAAACATGATTTTATCATTAAATCACAATTTTGATATGCTTTGGGTCAATTAGTTTATTATTGTTAATGATAATATTCTAGACGTGTGGTAGGGTACCGATATGCCTAGCTCCTACTTCTTAGCGAGCAAGCAATTAAGCAAGTGGAAACGTGTATTGGCGTATGTCCACGTACCGCAAGGACCACGCTGTAGTCTATTAATTCACTATGTTATGTCCAATCCTATCCTAATAACATTTTTTTTTTCTTTTTCAAAAAAAAAAAAAAATTTGTTTTTTGAGAATAACATTTTTTATTTTTTGCTAATATAGTCATCAACATTAATTGTTTTAATAATCTTAAAAACATATTTCTCACATTAAATAAAAGAATTGAATTTATGCAAATTATAATGCAAATGAATTATCGTAACATGCATCAAAAAATTATATGCATCAAACTTTTTTTTTTTTTTTTTTTGAGAATGAATAAAAAAAACTACTCAATGGTGAGTAAAAGCAAAGTATAAATAAAGATTAAAAACAAAGTGACATTGTCATTAATATTTAGCTGACACGTACTACTCATATCATACGTGTGAGAAACCTTTCTTCTTTCAACCATTGGATCTCTCATCCATTAATATTCAATAATTGAGAACTACATAGCATAAGAAAGAATGCGTTCAAACATACACGTAATCATTTCCTTATCATAAATAGTACTAAATACACGTCGTCTTCGTAAATTCCACGCGAGATAAAGGGTACAATCGTCAACGACAAAAGAGGTCAAACAAAAGTTTGAGTCACAGTAGGAGTAGGAGACGAGACCAGACGAGAGATCAAACTGGCGCTTTTTTTATAGTGGAGTCAGTCATCTACACTGCACCCATTAAAATTCAGCTTCACTTCCATTCTTTCTTTATTACCATACATGACTTCTCAATTCATTTGAACAACACTCGAATTTCAAGTACTGTACTTTTCTTTTCCCTTTCTTTTATTTTTTAATATAAATTCTTTTTATCTTCTTAGTCAGGAAGCAATTTGCATTCTCCCTCTTCTTCTGTGTTCTTTTTTAGGGTTTTAGCGTTTGGAAAAGATCAAGAATCGACCTCGACGGGACAGGTATTTATTTGTGTTGTGTTTGTATATAAAGCTAATTCTTTGCTGGTTTTAATTTTGCTTTGCTCGAATAGAGTTGTAGAAATTAATTAGCCGAATAGGAACCCGAAATCCGTGCCTTTTCTTGTTGTTATTGGAGATTTTTTTAAAAAATTTTTGTATTTGTTTTCCAAAGCGTCGAAAAAGGACAGTTTTAGAAATTATCTGTCGTTTATCTTAATTTAGTGTTGTGTTTGTCTTGCGGATCTCACACGCATGTTCCGTAGAATAAACTCCTGTGACGTTACTATTTAGGATCTAGACAGGGTGAATTTCCAAGGTTTTGTTTGTTTCTTTTACTAGGTATAAGGAATATGATTTCTGTCGTCGTTGGTAATGAATATCACATGAAAAATAAGGACTTGATTGGAAATTTTAATTCCAGAATATAGCATATTTGCGGAGGAATTATGTTTTGAAAGATTTTCTTCATCGACTTTCTTTGTTATTACTACTGTTATTCGATTTCTCTCATAATTTTTAGCTAGCTTTCTATCTTTGCTGTTTGTAAACTCAATCTTCGGAGAACCAGTGGCTTAATCGCTAATTTTCCATTAAAGGTGTGGCCCGAACTCATGATTGAGTTTGAGTCAATTCTTGCTGGTTATTGGTTTATCAATTGATTCGATTCCTACTGGTTGTACTTGTTTTTGGTTTTTCTTTAGTTTAGATGTTTTTTTCTTAAATTAGCTCGTCACTTTTAAATTTGAATGTTCGTTTTTATCTTGCACTAGAAGTGTCGGCCAACACACCGGTATGGATCAGCAAGGGCAAGGGCAAGGGCAAGGGCATGGGCAGCCTTCTGTGGCAGGTAGAAATACAGCTCCAGTTCCATATGGTATATCACCATACCAATCTAACAAGATGATGGGACCTCCTGCTGGATCGATTCAATCTGCTACTCAGCCAACAGGAGTCGCAGCATCTCAATCTCAGCTTGCTGAACACCAACTTGTTTATCAGCATATCCACCAGCAACAGCAACAGCAGTTGCAGCAACAACTCCAATCCTTTTGGACAAATCAGTACCAAGAAATTGAGCAGACTGCGGATTTTAAGAATCATAGCTTGCCATTGGCTAGGATTAAAAAGATTATGAAGGCAGATGAAGATGTAAGAATGATATCAGCTGAAGCTCCAGTCATATTTGCAAGGGCATGTGAGATGTTCATTCTCGAATTGACATTGCGGTCTTGGAATCACACAGAGGAAAACAAAAGGAGGACGCTTCAAAAGAATGATATTGCTGCAGCAATTACAAGGACTGATATTTTTGATTTTCTAGTGGATATTGTGCCAAGAGAGGATTTGAAGGATGAAGTGCTACCATCGGTCACGAGAGGAAGTCTTCCTGTTGGAGGCCCAGCTGATGCTATGCCTTACTATTACATGTCACCTCAACTTGCACCACAAGTTCCTGTTCCAGGGATGCCGATGGGTAAGCCCATGATGGATCAAAACTTTTACAGTCCACAATCTCGCCCTTATGTCGGACAACCAATTTGGCCACAACAGCAGCAGCCACCTGCAGATTCTTGAATGAAGCATGCAGTTGATTCAGTTAAAACTTGAAGAATTAGGAGTAGATTGACTGCGTTAGATTTCAAGTTGAACTTTAAAGCGACTAAAAATTAGTCTTATGAATCAAAAAACATCTTTTGCGTCACTTAAAAGGTTGGTCATAAGACTTTAGAATTTTTTTTTTTGTCAACAAGTATGTGGATTCAGATATTGTAGATAATTGTATGGATAAAAAAACTAAGATTCCATGATTGTTTGTGTAGTTCAATTAATTTTATTTTATGAATGCATTCAATCATCTCTCTTTATAGACCAGGACATTTCTAGCGTGTATACTTACAGCTGGATGAACCAGATATATTTTGGGGTATTGAAGCGATGAAATGTCAATCTGCTTTTACTCAAAAGCATTGTTGAAACATGAAATCTGCAGTAGCAATAAAAACATTCCTGCTCCACTCATTTTGTATGTCACTTTTTACAGAAATTTTAAGGGCTAGATAGAAACTCAAGTTTTATTCCTTACAGATAGATGACTTCAGTTGCTATCAGGGAGAAGAAAGTTCAGACTGGACCGTGAACTTGATTAAAGCGTTCAGCTTGAATAATCACTGCCATTTAACATATGGACAAACCATCAAATTACCCTCTGCAGTATAGATTGCGGATAATGTAAGAGTTTAATTATAAAACCCAACAGACTTGTGGAAGAGCATAGAATCTATGCCAATACCAACAGCATCAACAGGTGGGACAAATATCCTCCAAACTGCGAGAAATAAGGACAGCGTAACAATGGTTAAATTAAACTGGACAAATATCCTCCAAACTGCGAGAAATAAGGACAGTGTAACAATGGTTAGATTTTTAATTTTCTCTCTTTTTTTTCAACAGAAGTCGTGTCCAGGACTCAGAATGACTACCTCCTTCCCAAGCAGTCAATGATGTCACCCGTTAAAGTTGACCTTTTCCTACCCTCAAAAGCAAGTGATGCAGCCTTCCTCAACAAAGCAGACCCAGCAATGCATCCTAACACTGTAGGATTTGTTGGACTGCACCAATTATGAAAGAAGCATTGAGTCCTCAAACACAGTTGAAAAAGTAGGAGTACAGAAATTTATGGATTGTCACAGAGAATGGAGAGCAACCTGATACTCAAATTCCCTTTGGCACCTGAGATACAATGGCGTGCCCATGATACAAATACAGCCACACTGGCACCAAGAGAAAGGATGCATCATAAATATTCAGTTGAAAATGATCATACATATTTTGATTTCAAAACTGAATGCTAGGCAAGAATGCATCAAATTCTGAAACAGTTATTTCGGGAAAAATGTAATCATAGAATAGACAAGGCACCATATTATGAGAAAAATGTAATCAGATGGGCCAAGGAAAGTATAGCACTCCAAAGAAGTAACTATGAGTGGAAAACACTGAGGAAGAGGAACAAACCAAAAAACAGGAGCAAATATTTATGCCTGGAAAGAAAAAAGATAATACAATCAATTACCTTCCAGAAAGGATATCACCCTGGCCCCCGCAACGCCTAGGAGAACCATAGACGCTAACTGATTTGACTGCATAAATATACAAATAATTAATGCCAAACTAACCATGATGCTTCAAAAGCCTAAAAGAAAAAAAATGGTAACTTAATTTGATTGGGAGAGCAGGGTAAATGATAAATTAGAATTCAAAACTTAAATCTTACAAAAAAAATATCAAATACTGTTCGAGCAACTTAGCAAACTAGCATGTGAATATCTAAAAACTAGAAAACACAAAATACTTGTGTTGATAGTCATATCAGTTATTGCATACCTATCTCACCATCACTGATAAGATCAGATCTTCCTTTTCGTAAGATGGTGATACCACCAATCCTGACCAATAGAGATACTGTATATTAAAAAGTTGAAACAACCTAGAATTGAACAACAAAAACCTTGCATTCTCAGTAGCATGATAAACTCCAAGAAGAGTACTAGATGCAGAGAACAGAATAGTCAAATAGAGTTTTGCAACAGCAAACAGTTGAGTTCATTTCTATCAAATTTCTATTAGCATAATAGTCAACCACATTAATCTACACTCGATTCACACTAGCTAACTAAACACTCACATAGGTCAAAGAAAACCTAATTCAGATCCTTTAAGGCCAAATTTCAACTATTCATCCACCATGAGAATGAGAAACAACAAACCTAAATTTCAAGAAATTCCATAAATAAATTTACCTTTTGGCAAGAGAGAGTAGTTGCTCGTGAGCATCTTGATGATTCACTTCACAATTTAGAACTTTATGAACCAGGCGCTTGTACTCGTTCACATTTGGGGTTAGGACAGCTAAGGGATAACCACTAACAAGATCAAGACTGTTTGTTACAAGAAAGAGCCCATCCTGGGAAATATTCATTTCATCAGCACATAGTAGCATAGGCAAATGCCGGCTGTAAAGGGTGCATATAATAATGAATGAAGGACACGTATTAAGAAGATCAAAATTGAAAGATGCCTCACTAATTACATACACCATCTACAATAATTGGAACATTTGACCGCCTTGCTTGCTTCATAATTTCACTGACACAATCCTGTAGATAATAAGCAACTATAAAAGTATTGCCAGATTACATGATAAACTGGGAGTGGAAAGGTCAGTGGAAAAGAACTTCCAATGCAGAAGGAAAAAACTGAAACATTCAAGCAAGATGGAACTCAAGAAAGTGACAAAATATGAAAACAGAAGCTAAAGAAACAAACATAATTTTATTAAAAGAATGGTGGAGAATACAATAACACGCTAACAATGTAATGTCCTCCACCAAAGGTACTAGGAACAATCATTACTTATGACTACATGCCTCTTGCAAAAAACTCGGTTAGAGATAGAGAAATGAAGACACAGGCATGTTGCATATATACATTGGAAACTAGAGTAAGAAAAAACTTACCAGAAGAAATGGGTCCCTTCCAAGGCCTGGACCAACAACAAGACAATCAAATCTTTCCATCCATTTATCAACCTCGGCAACAACCTTATCTGACATGTATTTTTTGTCCCCATCCCTAGAAGCATGTGGTTCTCCATAAAAATCAGCATTCTGCTCAGCAACAATGGCTATATAACACAACGAATAAGGATACATATCCAATGATAATAAAGAAAAATACCCAACATTATAAGATTCTTCCAAAATAGGGTGAACAATCAACTCAGGACTATAACTTTTGATTACTGGAGCAGCATCTTTGGTACAAAATACGTGGGACAAATCTGCACCCTGCGAAGGAAAAAAAATAAAGTAATCATATTATCCAAATCAGAATATGATTAGATAAAATTCAAAAGGAAGAATTCAATTAAAATGAAAGGATAGCAGGCACTAACAATTTTCAACGCTGAAATAGCAGCAAAATAAGGAGCACCAGTGTACTCCCGACACCCACCAATAACAGCAACTTTCCCTGAAAAAAGAAATTCAGAGCATTTCAAATGACAACCCATAATTACAGTGTACAAATGATAGGATGATAAAACAGAGGAGGCAAATTTCCAAGGGGGTTACCTGCCTGGCCTTTATGTCTAGTTGGGTCAAGAATTGGAGTAATTGCTCTCAAAATGTTCTCAGCATCAGCCTCCAAATTGGTTCCACCCAAAGATTTTGTTTCTTCCATCCTATTCTCAGTGCCGTAATTACTATGACCTCCAACTCCGAGCGACCTCATAAGGAAGTGCTGCCTTCTCAACACAGCCGATGAAGCTGCCTTGCAATTTGTTGCGATATTTAGTGAGTTCAGCTGATTCAAGCCATGTCTTGTTAACATCACAAAACCAATCCACTGCAATCCCTTCAAATTAAAAAAAAAAAAAAAAAAAAAAAAAAAAATCAAAACTTTCTTTCAAAGAGTTGAACCTAGAAATCATTGAATAACAATAGACATACATTAGACCAAGAAAATTTCCAATTTGATAAAAGGAATCCAAAATTTACCTGTCAAAATAACGCCAATATCAAAGAAATGCCCACAGAATTGATCCGTCTGAAAATTAAGAAGAAAAGTAGATATATTTGTCTAAAGGAGTACGAGCTCATTAGATTTGTGCCGTTTGATACATCAATCTATTGGCAGATCCTTAGTCAGCACCGAATGGGCAAAAGTCAAAGCTTTATGAAACGACGTCGCTCAAGGTAAGTCTTTTCCTTTTTTTTTTTTTTTTTATAGAAATTGAGTGAAAACTGAAAACTCAAAAATGAAGAAGATGGGGATCGTTTAGGTTTGCAGAGAAGAGGGAACAGACCATGAACCCAATCACGAAGTTGAACGCGATAAGATCAGGTATAGTGGTGATCGGTGCCCTAGCTTTCGGTTATCTAACCTTAGAGATTGGGTTCAAGCCCTTTCTTCTTAAAGCGCAACAGCATCAACAACAACAACAACAAGAATCCGACCGTACAGAAAACGTACACCATGAGTAGCAGTATTGTCAAGGTTGGCTTAATTTTCAATTGATTTGTGTCTAATTACATTCTTTAATGAGAAATTTATGTAGATTAAAGAATTATTTTGTAATAGATTGATGAAAATGAACGAGACATTGAAGAAGAAAATTGGTGGGAACTTTGGGATCGAAGGCGAGGAACGGCAGTGGCTCAAGTTCTTTGTTATGCTGTTCATGCCATTTGTATGCTCCGTGTGTATTACCACGTGCAATGTACTGAGCCTGAAATGTCAAGAAAAGAGAGGAAACGGAAGGCTCGTACATGGGAGAAGCAATTGAAGAGTGTCAAAGAAGCAATTAAGGATGTTTCAGAGGCAATTAAAGAGGGAAATGCTATTATTGAGAAAGCTCGCAAACGTATTTACACTGAAAGAGAGATTTATGCAGAGCTTGTGAAGATAGGAGTTGAAAAGAATGTAAGGTTTGCAGCTTACACTTTCCTTACTAAAGATCCTACAAAAGTCAGGGCTTTTTTTGGTTACCCTGTTGATGAGCGTAAGGAATTCTTGATACAGATGATGTATGGCCCTGAGGATCCTTAATGGGTACGTGAGTTTGTTGGTGTAGCTTGACAATACTGCATTTTGTTTATTTTGGTTTGTTCAGTCTAATCTCTATGTTTTTGCTATTAGATTGGCAATTTGAACTTGTTACTTATGGTTCATCTATAGAATGACTCGACTGATATGATTATATTTTGCTATGAACTTTTTTCTTTGTTGGATTGGCTTGTTTTTTTCGCCTTAAAACACTTTGGTCTCTCTTTTACTATATAAAACTCGTAGTTAGTTATCTTGTGTTATCAGGGGGAGAAACTAGAGAGAGGAATAAAAATTTGTTCTCTTGTGTTCTCTTCTTCTCGCTTGCTTTGTGTATGCGGTTTTAAATAGATTGAGGAAACTATAGCAGCGATAAATTTGATTGTTTTGACTCTGAATTTTTAGGTTCTTGAATGAATATTATTTCAACTTGGTCGCCTCTCAACTGTGTGATTATATTTTTTTGTCCCAAACAGATTCTAATTTGTTTTGGCATGGTCTGCAGTGTAATCCAGAACAGTGTTCTTATTCTCAACATTAGGTTATCTTTAACAAATGGATTAGTTGCAAAACATCTTTATATGTTTTGCTTCAGTTTTAATAGAAGTTCATCATATGACATATGATGATGATGATGATGATGATGATGAAAGATACCCTTTTGCATTACTATTGCAATTGACAGATTTTAGTCAATTCGTTGGCTCAGCGGATGTTCTTTTTTCATGAGACTAATAGAGCATACAGTATAATTAGAGCTGGTTAGTGTAATCTTTAACGTTTCGAAATGTGCAGTTATAGTTTCTTATCACACTACTAGACTCGTTGAATGGCTAGGCCTAGTCTGATCCAATTGTTTTACACTACAGAGTGCAGCCCATTTTGGGGACTTGGACTTGGACTTGGACTTGGGTTGACAAATCCTAAACTAAGCCCATCAACAAGCGCAAGATCCAAAGTGTTAAGCAGGGAGTAATCGCATTTTATTTGTTCAATTCAGACAAATGAAAACAACTAAGCTAAACGTGGTATCTTGGAATTCCAAAACTATCGACCACCGACGACGACGGCATGTGTAATTTATGTGTAATGTCAAGATTTATTTTGAATTATTTATAATCTCAAGATTGAATCTTATGGATTAGTAACTTTGATACTCCATTTTTAAGCCATAAATTGGGACCTGGCGGCTTCGTTTTGCAGGACAGGGGCACGCCTCATGCCCCGATGGCATCCCAGCCAGACAAGCTACGTGCATATGCTATCTAGTCTAACATGCATTGTTCTTGCTTTGCATTTCTTATTGACAAACTCTATTTAAGCACTTCCGTTTTATATACTACATATATTAAGAATCCCTAACGTACAAAATTGGCCCCAGCACTAGAAGTTGAGTTGGTTAGAGTTCAAACTTGAGAACTTGTAATGAAATGATAAATATCATAGATTTTGACATTGTTTTAATAATGGTAAGAAAAAAAAAAAATCCATCGAAACATAAACAAATCTAAAAATTATTTAAAAGGACACCAAAAATAACTAAAAAAGAAGGTAAGTGATTAGATTATAATCTCCTCCTTCTACTCCATTGTGATGATAGTAGTATTTAATTGTAATGTCAACGAAATCATTTACAAAAGAAAAAAAAAATCTCCATCAACATCTTATATTTATACATCAATACACAGAAATTCACTTGATGCGAACATGATAAGGATTTATCATTTCCATATTATTGCATCTGCTGCTCTGCGTTGGAGATGTCCATATCCAAAATTCTCTCTTCCTACCACTAATTATGATGATGATGATAATAATAATAATAGTGGCAACTACCATTAAAGGATAACCATAATTCTTGCTGACCAGAAATAAAACAAATAGAAATGGAATGCCATTATTATTATTTAATTACAATCTTCAACGATTGAAGCAACAGCTAAGAGTTAGTGACATAAATCCGTGACACATTCAACTTCCTTGTCATGATTGCTCAATTGAAACCCTCCTTCCATTTTAAGCAGGCTCGCAAAATGTGCTCCACACCGCCCCCCCCTCGCAAAATCCATTTTTTTCTCTCTCTCTCTGTTTTTTTTTTTTTTTTTTTTTTTTTTTTGATTATTGACTCACAAAAAAGTCAACTCAATGTTGTGCTTCTGCAAGGGTTCATTTGTGTTATCGCTTATTTATATATATATCCATAATTGGTAGTTATAAATTGATTAATGTAAAACAAATAATTGTTATTAAGAATAATAGAAAATAAATATAATTTTTAAGTGGGAATTGGAGGCAGAATACCAAAATGAAAATTCATTAGAGAAAGTCCAAAACTCTAAATCTATAAACATATGCAGCAGAGTTCACCACCGCAAAAAGAGCTTATATAAGGCGTTATTCTTTCTTTCGTGCTTGGAGAGGAAGTTGACTCCAGCCACTAAACCATGAGAGGCAAGCATTTCGTTGATTTAGTTAAAAATCAATAGCAATATCTCTTTCTAAGTGGGAATTGATGAAGAAGACGAAATATATCTTTCAAAAGAAAAAATAATTAGAGAAAGACTTAGTCCAAAACTTCGTTCTGTCACAGTTTACTTCTTCTCGTGAATGTTTTTGCTTCCGTGCTTGATGGGAAAATTGACTCCAACTCCCAAGCCATTCTTTCTGCAGATGGATAAAGACCATTGTAAAATTGATTCCTATTTCTTACCAGTAAATTGTTTATGTACTTTTCATTTTATCTCCCAATTCATGGAATTGTAAAACTTGAAACATAGAATTTGAAACTTTAGTTAAATTTTCAAGTTTTAATCAGTGGAATGTTTGTTTTCGAGGACGAATTATTTCCTATCTCTCTCACTCTCTTTTTTAAAGGTGGAAATGTATGTTGCTTGTCAAATAATTAACTAGTTGGTTTATCGAACGAAAGAAAGTGACAAAAGGGTGTAGAAAGCTAAAATAGTAAATTAGGATTACAGAGCAACAAAAAATTAGCAGTTAATTGATTCTCCATTTTAGTACTTGTTCTTGTTGGGATTTGTATAGTAGCTGCAGAGTGCAGACCGCAATAGTCAGTAGCCAATTGCAAATTTTGATTTTACTATCCGTTGGGTATGTGATGTTGCTTTCCACGTAAGCCAGCCACTCACCACCAGCGGACTCAAAAGTCTCAAACCCACAACTCACTCGCTCACACGCCACCCATGTCTCCATCTCAACCCACGTTTCCCATAACCAAATCTATCATATCACTCTCTCAATTTAATATTATCATTTCACACTTGTGGAGATGATAAAATGATTAATTTTGTTTGGCTTATAATTTAATTAAAATCATTATTTTCTTTTCTGCTTCACCGTATCAAGCTTTAATGGAATGAGCACCAGCCATTAAACAGCAAGTTTCTAAATCACATGGTTAGATTAACATATGCATAAATACATATCATTTCTTAAGTTATTCGTTTATTGGCTTAATGGTTTTGGAAGTTGACAAATGAATCCTCGCTTTCCTAGCACCGTACCCAAAGCGCACAACTCTACTACAAAATCCAAAAAACTAAACCCCGCCTGGCCTTCTCTCTCTCTCTCTCTCGCTCTCTCTCTATCTCTCTTGCTCTGCAATGATATAAAGTGGCAGTACTAACGGGACAGACAGAAAAGAGAGAGTGTTTTTATAATTCTGCCATGAATGCTCCTTTGCTTCCTTGGCACCCATGATTCTCTCTCTTTGAGCCCTTTTTCTATTCATTACATTACATAACTGACCTACCAAGCAAAGAAGCTCCAGCTCTGTAACCGTAAACATATTTGCCATGTTCAGATTCCATTTTTCATGAATTATATTTTCCTTGCTAACTGTACTTCTCTTTGTACCATACTCTTCTTCTATTTGTCAAGTTCTATTCTCAATCTAAACTTGATCACCAGCGCCGCAAAGACCATACCTATATTTCAAAATCCTATCTTTACTTCAAATGTCTAAGAATCCATCTCAGCAAGACCATGAAACCATGGAAATTTTTGAAATTTTCAAGAAATTCAAGCGTTTGCGACTTTTTGAGCCATCTGTAGGGGTTTTGGCTTTCTTTTTGGTTATAGTTTGTGTGGTTTGCAGCTTCTTTTACTGGGATTTCAAGTCCGTAATAACTAAAGGGTATAGAGTTCCGGGTAAATCAGAGAGATTTATGTGGCTGCAGTTCAACGGGTCTAGTCCAAGGCCGAATAGAAGAGTCGAGTTTTTAGGAGAGAAGGGTGATGGGTGTGACGTGTTTGATGGTGAATGGGTGTGGGATGAGACTTATCCATTGTATCAGTCTAAAGATTGCAGCTTTTTGGATGAAGGGTTTAGGTGCTCTGAAAATGGTCGGCCCGATTTATTCTACACCAAATGGCGATGGCAACCCAAGCATTGCAATTTGCCCAGGTGGTTATTCATCTCGTATTCCTTCTTTGACTGTTTGTTTGATAGAAGTTAATAGAAGATTTTATATTTTTTATTGCAAGATAAATCATAATCATGAAAAGCCCGATTCATGTGTTACTCTAGCTTTTCATTCAAGACCCGGAATTTCTGGTTCGTATACTATACTACGTCTGCAAGCGATCAAATATAGCTACTCTTTTTTTCCCCAAATTCAATTTAGGACTTTTCTTCTGCCTTCCGGTTTTCTATTCCTCCTTAGAAGATCAACTGTAAGTTTTAGTAATTTATTGCTTCTAGGACAACAATAGGCAATTTTTATTTTAGTTTCTTTTTTTGAACTAAGAAATTTTGAATTAATAGTTGGTAACGGATAAGAGATAACTTTAGGTCCTCTCTTCCCTAATTTGTTGAAAGTTTTGTCTTTTCTTCAGATGCCAAGTCTAATAGGTTTATCCGTGAACTTTGGCATTTTGCATACATATGAGGAAGGAATTTTATCATTGTTTGTCCACTAGCAGTGTTCTAGGTCCCAATTTGCTTGGCTATTTAATTTAATTCAGAAATTTAAAAAATGGCACGTAAGTTATACTTGAAACTTGTAATTTGGCATGGATTTATCATTTTTGGGACTAACTTTTGTCACTGCTGATGGTGTATTGACGATATGGTAGTGATGATCTCTTTTTTTTTTTTTTTTTTTGTTCTTTCCTTCTTTGTTTCAACTCCATTTGGAATGTATTCAAAGTTGTAAGAAAACCTTTTTTTCGCTGACAAATATAAACAGATTTGATGCTAAAGTAATGTTGGAGAAGCTACGTAACAAACGGCTAGTGTTTGCTGGAGATTCGATTGGAAGAAATCAATGGGAGTCTCTCCTGTGCATATTGTCTTCTGCTGTTTCTAATAAGGACTCAATCTATGAAGTGAATGGCAGTCCAATTACCAAGCATAAAGGATTTTTAATATTCAGGTTTAAGGATTATAATTGTACTGTGGAGTACTACCGAGCTCCGTTTCTTGTATTGCAGAGCCGGCCTCCTGCTAATGTTCCAGGAAATGTTAGATTAACTCTAAAATTGGATCAAATGGATTGGAGCTCTAGCAAATGGAGTAATGCTGATGTGCTGGTCCTAAACATGGGGCATTGGTGGAATTATGAGAAAACGATAAGAGGGTAAATTGATCCTTTTATTCTTATTGATACTTTGACTCATTTGCTTTCTATAGATTTCATTTTCTGTTGTAGAAGCTTTTCCTTATCTGCTTTTTATGGTTATAACATTTCATTGGACAAAATTACTAAGAAATAAGTAATTGTTAAATGGGAGCCTAATTTTAATTCCATCACAATTGTTCTTTGTGGTCTCAATAAGGTGTTTGAGTATTTCTCATTGACTGACTTCCAATTTTTAAATTTGTTGCTCAGAGGAACTTACTTTCAAGAAGGGGCAGAAGTGAATTTGGAAATGAAGGTTGAAGAAGCATATAAGAGGTCCTTTGAGACTGTGGTTCAATGGATACATAATAAAGTTAATACAAGCAAGACCCAAGTTTTCTTCCGCACATATGCTCCTGTGCATTTCCGGTATATTGCTATAATTTTCCTTTTACTGCGCTTTTTGGTTTTTATTCTTGGGAGGCTATACATCCTTCTAGAATTTGTCAGATCTTGAAATTTAATTCCATTTGAAAGGGTTGAAATTCTTTGCAGTTGGCACAATATGTAAATGTATAAGCATCTTGTTTTTCTCCATTTGTTATATGCTTTCACTTGGGGATACCTAATAAATTGTATACCTCACAGAGGCGGAAATTGGAAGACGGGGGGAAGCTGCCACTTAGAGACGTTGCCGGAGCTTGGGTCATCATTGGTGCCACCTGAAACATGGACGCAATACAAAATAGTTGCTGATCTATTATCAGCTTACTCAAACCAGGTAATGAGATTCAGTGTATTGAATATAAGCAGCATGACTGCACAAAGAAAAGACGGCCATTCATCTGTATATTATCTGCATTCCAAACCCGCACCATTGCATCGGCAAGACTGCAGCCACTGGTGCCTGCCTGGAGTGCCTGATTCATGGAACGAGCTTCTTTATGCACAGTTACTAAAGCAAGAAGCCATGAGGACATATAGACCACAGTTTTGAACAAGAAAGTTCTTATTTATAGCCAGCATTGAAATAGGATTTACACTCTTAGAAATGATACTTTCCAACCAATGATAAATTGGGAAAAAGACCAGGTATACCGAGACTTTATCGATCTTTTTTTTTGCTTTTTTGTGGATAGAGAAATCAAAATTACAAAGGACTGGATGTTCTTGTCCTGGATAAAGGTAATTGATCAAAGAGAGGAGGGAAAATGTAGTGGCTAGTGGAAGTGTATATGCAGGAGGAGGTTTTGCAATAAAAGCAATATTGTGTAGCTAGAAGTATACTATACTAGTGCATAGGATTGTTGTGATTACAATCAAGTGGTGTAATTTCTTGGAGGAAAATGTAATTGGCAATTCTGTTTGTCAAATAATATAAATGAGAAGTAACTAAATTTCAATTTGATTTGGCAGTATAAAGCGTTTTCTTTGATCCATTTGGGCCTTGTTTCCGGGTGTTCGGCCCATGAATTAGAGTACATTCTTTGTTGGCGGACTTGAACTTTTTTATAGGAAATTGATGGGCTTAAACTTACTATGATATTTTGTTGGGAATTTTATGGTTTAGAATTTGTTTTTTTTTTTTATTTTTTTGATAATTTTTTTATACCTATGATGAAAAAAAAGAGAGAAAGCTTAATCCTTAACTTTAACTCCATGTTTGAGAAAATATATAAAATTAACAATTTAAACTTCTTGTATGATGGTTACAAAATATTAAACTCCACTATATCCTAAAAGAAATAAAATAAAATTTGACTGCCATTTAATAATTAAATTATTCTCTAAGAAATAAAAAATAATTTAATAAATTTTTATGACGAAAACAAAATAGATAAATATAGGCAATGCTTTTAGACATTAATTTAAATAGAACTTTTTGGAGTTGATGCGTTGGTGAGAGTTTTACTGAATCTCAGAGGCGAAGCGTAAAATTCAAGCGAGAAGATACGCCATATTTTGGGTTTCTTTTCCCTTTCAGCTTTTGGGCTTTAGGCTTAATATCAATAGCAGGACAAGAAAGAGAGCGGGACAATGGCAAACTCGACGGTGCAGCCGAGCCGGTCGACAGACCTGGACAAGCTGCTTCTCAGACCCGGCAATCTCGTCGCCCCTACCTTCGAACCCGGTATCCAAGTGAGCAACTTTACTCACTCTATGTCACTCTTCGGCAATTTAACGAGCACTTGCGCTCAATATTGTCCTGTTATAATTTTAGGTTTTTCTTTCTTATTACGTTCTTTGGATGTAGTTGAGAGATGATCTTCAAGAGTATGCTCGAATATTGGTGGTAGGAGCTGGTGGGTTGGGCTGTGAGCTGCTAAAGGACTTGGCTTTATCGGGTTTTAAGAATTTGGAGGTCATCGACATGGACCGCATCGAAGTTTCTAATCTCAATCGCCAGTTCCTGTTCAGGTTCTTTTTTATTTCTGCACTTAGCTCTTATAATTTTTTTCACTTGCCTTTTCTATTGTGCCTCCTCAATTTGTTATCTTTCAGTTACTGTTGATTGGTGAATGGATATTAGAGTATGTTTGTCCTCATCCTTCCCTGTTTGATATATACTTTTGATTTGGTGTATGGAAATTGGAGTGTGTTTATGGTAGGTGGATCCTATCGTTATATAGAAGTTGGTTAACCAGTTGTTAATTTGATTTTGAACCTTGGAAATTCTTTAAGATACTTTGACAGTGTTATAATTCTAAACTGGTGATTATAAGGGTCTATAAACATTTTCAACACTTTTAAATGCGTTGATTTTGCAAATAACAAAGTTGATATCTTGTAAATATGGGAAACAAAAAAGTTGTATTTGCTGGACAATTTCCTCCATGTCTCTTGTCAAGGTGATATATGTGTTGCATTCATAGTTGAAATGGTGTAATTCGATTTTGACTACTTTTAGTTTGGTATCTCTCGTCATTTTATGTTTATCATAGCATCATTGAAGATTGAAAATTTTGCTCTGGCTTGTATGTGTTGCATCTGAAAATGCATTTGCATTGGCATTTATCAGTGTGCTTATTGCAGGCTTGAAGATGTTGGTAAGCCAAAGGCTGAAGTAGCAGCCAAGCGTGTGATGGAAAGGGTTAGTGGTGTGAATATTGTGCCACATTTTTGTCGGATCGAAGACAAAGAAATTGATTTTTATAGTGATTTTAGTATTATTGTGCTTGGTCTTGATTCCATTGAGGCCCGGAGCTATATAAATGCTGTAGCTTGTAGCTTTCTTGGTGCGTAATTTTAACCTATTTGTATTTATTAAATGCTTTTTCTCACTTTTATTTAATGTTTTGGTCGAAATTCAATTTGCATTTTCTTCTATTTTTAATATCACTTTGTGAAGCAATTTCTATCTGGCTTTTCTTTTGTACATATTGTCTATCCTGTTAGTGCATCAATTATTGGTGTATTATTGCATTGTATTTCCAAAATATTTATACTACCTCTTTTCTGTTAATTTTGACACTTTTTGACTTTTTTTCTTGTTTCATTTATATGAAACTTTCAAAAAATCAAGTCAGCACTATTTTAATGCAATTTGACCTTATCTAGATATCTCCAGTAAACTTTATCTCTCTTAATTACAGAAATTAATAAGAGAGTAATTTAGTCAATTACCTTGTTTTTTCTAGAATTGAGATTATTCAATTATTTTCTTAATTCTTGTGAAAAGTCAAAAAGTGTCAAAATTAAAGGAATGGAGGTAGTATAATATTATGAATGGATATAGAACCAGTAGCTGAATGTGCTCTATTGAGAAGTATATAATAACAATGTCAACTAAAATAAAGGCCACTTGTCATGTATATATGACATCGGGGAGACACTGATCAGCGTAACAAATATTTATATTGTTTGTGGAGTATTTATTGCTTCTCATATGCTCTATGGCATCGAGCATTTTCTGTTTTTGAGCCTTGAGCCTTAAGACACAAAGTTTATAAATAATGAATACACCATTTGTGCCTCTGACCTTATGATATAGAAAGGCATACCCATTTGTCTACGTTAAAGTAGACATCAGAATCATGTAAAACTCCTTTAAATGACTCGGTAATAAGCTTCGTTTCACCTTCTTTTACTATAGAATCACTAATTTTCTCCTGGTCCTCTATTTGTTTTGATACTAACTACTTTGGATAAGCCACCTTCTTTTACTATAGAATCACTAATTTTCTCCTGGTCCTCTATTTGTTTTGATACTAACTACTTTGGATAAGGCAGATGTGGCATACTGTAGCACTAATTTTCTCCATAATTTTATTTGGGATCTATTTCTGAAAGTTTTGCACCACTCTGTTTGGGAAGGTTCATTTGATTCAATTGATTTGATGCTCTTCTACAACATGGTACTTCTAACTTTTGCATGCAATATGTTCAAATTTAGAGGGACCTAATACTTTCCCATCTTATTTTGGTTTCCTTTACTCTTCTTGAGCTTATGTTTTGTGTATTATTGTTTTGGGAACTTAAGAGTATGATTCTGATGATAATCCACGGGAAGAAACAATGAAGCCCATGGTAGATGGTGGGACTGAAGGCTTCAAGGGCCATGCTAGAGTTATTATGCCAGGAGTCACGCCATGCTTTGAGTGTACCATCTGGCTTTTCCCCCCTCAAGTCAAGTTTCCTTTGTGCACTCTTGCAGAAACCCCTAGAACTCCTGCTCATTGTATTGAATATGCTCACTTAATAAAATGGGATGAGGTTCACAGTGGAAAGACTTTTGATCCAGATGACCCGGAACATATGAAGTGGGTTTATGGTGAGGTAAACTACTGGAATTACTAACTGATTTTCTTAATATTGATTTCACCTGGTTCCTTCAACTCATGTTCTATCTGTATCACCTAGGCTGTCAAGAGAGCTGAGCTTTTTGGCATTCAAGGAGTTACGTATTCCCTTACTCAGGTAAATTTAAATTTGAGTGAGAGAATTTTTCCAAATATATATAACTGCCCCAATATGTTCTGTTTCTTGTGTTCCTGAATTGGATACTTAAAAGACTTAAAAAGATATATGTTATCCTTTAGCATAAATTATCTAGTTTGATCCTGCTTCTGATTTCCTTTCTCATTGTTCTGTCGCTCTCTTCTTTTCCTTTTTCCTTCTCTGTGCTGGAACAAATGTATTGTTCTTTCTCTTTTTACAGGGTGTTGTGAAAAACATAATACCGGCTATTGCTTCCACCAATGCAATTATATCAGCTGCATGTGCGTTGGAAACCTTGAAGATTGCATCAGGATGCAGCAAAACTCTGTCCAATTATCTAACGTCAGTACAATTCCCCATTCTAATAAATTCTTCATTTTTGTGATCTGTTAACATAACATCCTCTTTAATCTCGCCTTGTATTAATGATCGATGCAGGATAATCTGAAAGGTAACTTTTAGATATTCCTTGTCCATTTTTTTAACTTCAGTGATAACCAACTCCTTGGGAATTACCTATAACCTCTTATACCATTAAATAGAGCAACAGAGATGTTGGTGAATCTGGCGGATTCATGAAAATGTCTGGAAAATAGCTTCTTAATTAAGTAATTAATTGGTCGTTTGATTTATCAAGACATTTTGCTTTTTTTTTTTTTTCTTTTTTTTTTTTTCAAGTAAAAGGCTATTTGGCAAAGTGCACTGAATGAGTTCAATCTTTTGTAGGTATAATGGCGTGGAAGGTCTCCACATTAAAGTGACTGAATTTGTGAAGGACAAGGATTGTCTTGTTTGTGGTCCGGGTGTTCTTATGGAGTTAGACACTTCAGTTACTTTGCAAAAGGTTAATTTCTGTTGCTTATGACCATTTTTTCCTTAGTTGGGCAATAATAGACAATAGGAGATGATGATCCTTTTGCCATTCATTTTTAGTTGGTCACTTGTTTGCCATGATGGCTCACAGTGCCGCTTGATCTCTTGCAATCTGAAAACATTTGAGCCAACAAGATATTGGCTGTTTGCTTTGGCCATGCTTGTGTCTTGGTTCGAAACATCAATAAGCCTAGTAGATTCCATATAATTGTTTAGTGTGGTTCCCTACTTCATGTTTCTCCATTTTGTCTAGAAAAAAGATATGTTGCACTTGATCTTATAATTTCCACTTCTGTTTCACTTTTATCAATTTCTGATTGTTTATTGGTTGCTGTGCTCAATTCATAATTATTTGCTTTGATTGTTTATGAACAGTTGATTGATATGCTTGAAGAGCATCCTAAGCTTTTGCTATCAAAAGCAAGCATCATACACCGAGGAAAGAATTTGTACATGCAAGCACCTCCAGTTCTAGAAGAGATGACTCGATCAAATCTAAGCCTACCGCTATTTGAACTTATGGGTAAAGTTTCAAAGGGCATTGTCCATGTGAATGGCATGACCAACCAGAATGGCAGTAAAACCTCTTGTCTGAGAAAATTACGAGTTGTCTTCAAGGGAATTGATGGGGTCACAGATATGGACATGGCTGGCGGAGCATAATTTTGCCTACAGCACTTGGATTTAACTTGCAGAAATTCTCCCAACTCTGGAAGATACTCCATGAAAGAGTTTCTTGACTGGAGTCAAAAGTTCTTGACAAATTGAAATCCGTTTTTATGTGTAACAATTCTCAAGATAGTCTTTAAGGAAACCCCTGTAGATGTGACATGATTACCAAAAGTTATTAACAAAGATTTAATTTTTTCGTTATTTTTCCAAAAAGATTACATTTTTATATACTTCTTTTAACAGGATTATATTTATATGGTGAACGGCCAAAATATTCCACTTCCCATAATAGCATTTCAGTTCAAACGGCTTTATCGTATGTATAGATTGGATCCTAAATAAATATTTCGTGTCCACTGACGAATTTCTTGCTCATCCATTGTCATATGACTGTCCTCTTGGTGTTTTGTTTCCTTTTAAATGTTTGTCGGTACCGGCTTTAAACATTATTAAAAAAACTTATTGACCTTTTTAGTTCGTCGGTGAAGGTTGAAGACAAGCTTACGTGTCGCTTATTTGATGATGGATTGCTTCTTCTAGCCACTTTCCTAGTCACTTAAACACTAACAGATAAGTGGCGGTTCATTATTTTATTCTGTAGCTTCAAAGATGATGCCGATGGGTCAACACAGCAGCAAGTAGTAGTAGTAGTAGTAGTAGTACCATTGACCACACTTAACCTCCAGCTTAGAATGTCAGATCAATTTTTCGAACCTTAAAGAGATTTTGGATACTTAACTGATTAATTAACATAGTCATAAGTATCCTTGTTCCACTTGCCGCCTGCAAATAATATCCCACTCCAAGCCTATAGGAAACTTATATATATATATATATATATATAATAATGTCTACTCAATTAATGCGATAATTAAAACCAAAATGTGAAAGCAGCTTCATGTGGAGGGGCCATCAAGAATTCAGGATCCATGATTTTGTTCATACATAAGGGCCACATGACAAACCGTGTGGACCAAAGACACTTGCATAATTCAGCCACTTTGCTCTCCAGGATGACTAACCACTAGGCCCTTCATGCAGTTATAGTATAAAGTCCATAAACCAATTCTATAAGTAGATGGTCAAACCAAACTTCAGTTTCTTTAAGTGAATATATGTCTTCACTGTCAGTGAAAAAAAATACCAATTCAACTCTATGTATGGACATTTTATACGTTCTTTACACAGGGAATCACCAACTGTAGTTAATGCTGTACATGACCTTTCAGAATCTTGTAGAGCTGCTGAGCTGGACCAGAAGGTCTCAGTTCTTTTATGGCTATTGAGCCCACTTGAAATCTGCAAGAAAAAGTTAATCAAGACATGGAGAACTCTGCTCTAGCAAACTTGTTTGACTGGCTAGTTTCTTAACCATGATTAATTTCTAGTATATCAATTAGACAATATATTGGATAAGGAGTGTTTCGGTTTAGAAAAGAAATAATATATTTGCCGCGGTGGATTGACTAAGAATTTAGAACCATACCTTCTCTCTTACGAGAGGAATGTGAGTGTGTGTGGGAGAGATAGAGACACAACTTCCATCAATTTACAGCCAAGAATGCTAAAGATTGAGTCTATCTTGGATTAGATATCTTGGTGTGGGCTGTTGCTTGCTGTTCCTCATCTCTTTTCCCCAACTGGATAATATCATAAACACACTTAGATGATTCTTGTGGGGCTTTGGCCAGATTGTCCAACTGCCACTATGACCCCACCACCCCACATGCTCGCACCTCATTTTGCTTTTACTCCCTTCCCTTTCTCTGTTTATATAAACCCTATTTATCCTCACTTCACTGGAGAAAAGAGAAAAAAAAGGAGACTTCCAAATATTACATCTCACCTTATTGATATTCTTTCTGCTTATTAATTGACATACTTTTAGTAGCGTAAGAGAGAAAAAAAAACTTGGTGCAGTAGTCTCTACTCGGAGTTAGTTTCTATGGAAGTAGCAATGGAATTTGAAGATGATTTGCTCTTTGCAGACCTAAGCAAACAAATTTCTCTTCTCATCATGGACGATGATGAAGACCCAGTTGCCAATTATCCTTCAGTTTCTTTCCAGGTTAATAACTTTTAATACCTCTCATTTGTTCATAAAAGAACAGAACTTTCTTGTTTTTTCTTTAAGAACTGAAGTGGGATTAACTGTATAACTAATCTTGTAGGATTTCTCAAGAGGGAATTGTCCAGCAGCAGCATCATCATTTGTATGTGAGCAAAGAAGAGAAAGCAAAGGAACAGGTGTTTTCATTCCAAGATCATCACAGCCAAGAAGGAAAGACAGGCAAGGAAGACATTCTTCTTTCAACTCATCAAAGTCTAACAGGCTGCACCAAGATAATACAAGGATGGTTTCTCAAGTTTCTTACAGCAATTCTTTATATCCCAAGAAAGGCTAGTTAATAGTTAAGTTAAGGCTATATAAAGTATTCAATAAGTTCTACTAATCTTTTTGCCACTAAGGTTTTGAGGGCAAAGGATATGGAGTTGAAATCTAAATGATCCATATGTTGAACATGTACAGGAAAAAAGCTGTTTTAACTAATTACTCTGCTCCTAGTAGGCATTTTTAGCGAGGTTGATCAAAGGATACTACCGGCCTCTACAATAATGGAATTGTATGGTTGTTGTCAAGTGTTGTATAGGGATAAGGTTGTGTTGCTAAAACTAATTAATGTGATTGATTATTGTCATTTATTATGTCGCAAATGTCTTAATTTTCTGTTCATGTACATTAATTAATAATTACTAGCACATTTGGCAAAAAAAATCAATGTTTTCAGTACTGAACTTTCTTGTATATGTTTAAGGAAAAACCAAATAAAATCTCTTCTATTCTAAGTTTAATCTAAGAAGGAAAAGTATATATACTCTTTGACAACCTGAATTTAAGTGTGATTTACCCACAATTTATTATAATAATGATATTGGTTAATTAAGTACTTGCGAGAAATTATTTAGTATATTTGTTTTAAGGATAAAATAATATATTCTCACCCATTAAGTTAATCTCATATGAATTCATGAAAAATGAATTCTACATAATTATGAGAAAAGCTGCACATATACGTACCGGAATTAGTTAATAATCTTGCAGTAATTGCATAATCAAGACATACAAATTAATTGAATTGACATTAAGAAAAATGAAAAAAAAGTCTACTAATTACTAGAGAAGAAATGACAAATTCTCCTATAATTTGGTATATTAGCTAGGAGAAATTATTAGATATTTGGAGGAGGAACAGTCGAAAGAAATAAAGAGATACAGAAAACTGAAGTGACAGAGAGGCAACCCGTGCTAGTTGCATGCCATTCTCAAAAGACAACTAAGGTATCAAAACGTGATCTTGCTTGTTTGCTATTGGATTCTATAGATGCCATATTGGAACTTGACTGTATAACCGGTGGAAGAATTCATGAACTTTCAAATCATGACATGTTAAATCAAATCCTTTATGATTAACCTATGAATTAATCATGGTTGGCGTTGGTCACAGTAAACCCATTAGTGGAATAAGAAATTTCTCCCCTTTCACATCAATGCAAGAATTTTCTTCTCTCTTTATATGATTTTTCTTCTTTCTACATGTAGCAAATAAGGAAAACTTGGTCAGCCATTTCAGACACCTGTGTCTAGAGAATTGTAATAACTAAGATTCATGTTGTATAAATTCCCTTCTCACGGTATACATTAATTTAACTGTAGCTTCAAGTCTTCAACTTCCTGTCATCTTCAAGTCTTTTTCCGTTGTTTAATGTTTTACATTCTCTTTGGGGTGTCTTTTTTTTTCATTTCCGCTCCCAAAATTTAGCTTTCACTTATATTTTCCCAATCTAGCAACTTTCAAATCACATGACTTCTGCTTTCTTGATAGCCACAGCTCTCCCTATCATGTGCAGAACGAAAAAACAAAAGAGAATATTTTTTAAAAAATTTTTTGTGATTAGATGGGATGGATAGCTAACTGTTGCCTACTTTTGTTTTGTTTAAACATGGTTATGGAATATTTGCTTCGATTTCTTTTAAATAAAGATAAAGTATTTATATAAAAAAAAACATAAGTGGATTGAAATCTAGTACTTGCCCACTTGCAATAACACTAGTTAAAACATTCGGTGAATTATTAAACCATAATTAATGGATCTTCTTCTGGACCTGGTTCTCAATCCCATAACTGAAGAGATTGCTTCAAAAAGAGATGACCTTTGTATATGGGCACATGTGCACCAGCTCAGATTGAAAATATTTACGAAATGGACGAATTATTATTATTATTATTATTATTATTAATTGTTCAAATTCAAGATAAAAGCTAAATGTGAAATGACAGCTAGCCCTGGCCTTCCTATCAGCTATCACCATGTCCATGTCTAATCACATTATGGGGATTGGGGAGAGAAGTGAAACCACCACTGCCCAGTACTAATGTACTATTGCCATTTCTTTGATCTTTTTCTTTTTCAATTTTGAGTGGAAAGAATATCTGTAAAGACAGACAAGAGACAATGTGTATGTCACTTGTAATAATTTCTATAGATTCTAATCCTTCAAACATGACTCGGTAATTATGCAATTGAGTGCAAACTTAACGGAGGAGCAAATTCGACGTGAAAGCTGAGTTGGTTGCTAGGACGGTAGGACGGTGGGCCGGTGAGCCTGTCATGGCCTAGCCCGACAGTCAGAGTTCAGTGGTTTGGGCCGCTACTTTACTATGGGTTAAGGTGGTTGTGGAGTCTAATCTTGCAAATATGCCGGCGTTTTTCCCGAGGTTAGGAGACATTAAATTCAAAAACATAATGAGTGAAATTCATGCATGCTTATCAACTGAAAGATTTACAACTATGCAGTTCATTAAATATTAAATTGAAAAAACGAAAAATTGCAATATACATTTATGAACAAGAAAATTGCTTGACATTGAAAGAAGACAATAATTTGCAATTAAGATTGGTTTGCTTGGTTGAGCTTGATTTGATGTTGTTGATTTGGGACCTTTTAAGTTGCAAATCTCATACACACCTGACCTGTGCATTATCTTTCATTCCAACAATATCTTTTTCATTAACAGTTGGGATGGTTAGCCCATATCAGAGTAATCAGCAGTCTGAGAAAATTTCCCCTCTCACTTATGTAATTCACAGCCCTTATAATTATAAATAATACTAATACTAACAACTTCATCAAAGAAGTAGATTACCATTTATTTTTCTCTACACTTCAGACTTCAAAGTATATTTAAAATAAAAATATTGAGTCTAGATCATATTCATGAGCATATCTATTGACCAAATTAATTAAAATAGATATTTTTTTAAAAATTATTCATACTTTAATAGTCAGAACCATAATTATTTTAATAAAATTATTATTTTTATTGATTTGATCTATAGCTGACACATTAAAAATAAATAAATAAAATAAAAATTACTATTTTTAGTGATTGAGGCAGCGTTACTTTTGGGCGTTCTATGGCCTCTTCCGGTTCTTCTTAAGCTTCAGAGTTCCCTTTAATCTACCAAAAAAAAAAAAAGTCATTTATTTCAATTAAAAATTCCATTTTGGCTTCAAAATCATTGACAAAATAGGCAAAAAAACATTTCGTTGAACACATGGGTTTTCCGTCCAAAAAGAAAAATTTTACGTTCAACAGGGAAACATTTCGTTGTAGGGACCGCCCATTAAGTGGACCCCAATGGCGGAGACGGCAAGATCTAATCCTATACGTTAGTTCCCTGAAAGAAGAAAATCTAAATCCACAGTGACAATTAGATCATCCAAAAAGAGGATCTTCCATTCTAAGGACCGTCCATTAAGTGGACCCATGGGCGGAGATGTCAAGATCTAATCCTATACGTTGGTTCCAGAAAGAAGAATGTCTAGTGGATCCACAATTCCACACACATAGCATCGCCATCGTCTATTTTCGCTACCTTTCTGAAGCGCCATCAATGGCGGATCTCAACCTCTTGCTTCTCCTTCTCCTTGTCATCCCTATCTCTCTTCTTGCTCTGCTAATTTTAATCGTCAGGCCCCGCCCCGTCAAGATCCCAATAAAAAATCGCCATGTTTTCATCACCGGTGGGTCCAGCGGTATCGGATTGGCCTTGGCAATCCGGGCCGCATCAGAAGGGGCCAGAGTCTCCATTCTGGCCCGTTCTCTCGACAAGCTCGAGGAAGCAAAGCACTTTATCCGTCTATCTACTGGTGTGGACGTGGCAATTTTTGCGGCGGATGTGAGAGATTTTGATTCTGTAACAAAAGCTGTGGTTGAGGCAGGCCCCATCGATGTGTTGGTGGTGAATCAAGGGGTGTTTTTACCTCAGGAACTGGAGAAGCAGGAATTGGATGAGGTCAGGTTCATGATAGACGTGAATTTGATGGGGAGTTTTAATATGATTAAAGCTGCTTTGCCTGGAATGAAGATTAGGGATGAACGCAGGCCCGCCTCGATTGCTCTCATGTCATCTCAGGCCGGTCAGGTATGTATATGTGTAATGCAATTTTTAGTGAAATTTATGACAAGCAACTATACAGATGTGCATTGAAGATCGGGATTTGATTACTTTATGTTGTTTGTTGAGATTTGATGAAGCGATCCAAGTCTTCTTAATGATGGTGTGGGATGATGTTTAGGTGGGTATTTATGGCTACACTGCTTACTCAGCTAGTAAGTTTGGGCTCCGGGGTTTAGCAGAAGCTTTACAACAGGAGGTCATCGCAGATAACATACATGTCTCCCTTATATTCCCTCCGGACACTGATACTCCTGCCCTTGCTGAGGGTAAGAAATTTGTCTCATTTCCATTATGATTGCGAAATCTGAAGTTGTAGAAGATTGGCAGCTTTTTCTTAGTTAGGATTAAGTTAGACCATCATTTGTCAGTCGTAATTAGTTGGGTTGAGTTTCTTGGGTTTGAATAGTAGGAGTTCTATTTATAAGATATTATCCTGAAGGCTGGAATAACGGATGTCATTGAAGTCCATTTGAATTTTCACATGTTACTTGAGTCTGAAAGTTGATATCTTGTAAGTGGAGATGATTTTGGCTATGCTGATGGGTCTGTCCCATGACACTCAATTGTTATGTCCGATAACTGAATGGTATTCTTATGTAAATGCAAGTTTCAATGAATAGCTATGCTATGGGTCAAGTGGTTCTTTGAACTAAAAAAAAAAAAAAAAAACAATTTTAATTGCAGAAAATAAAAGGCGGCCACAACTCACAAGTATCATTGCAGCCTCTTCTGGTGCAATGAAAGCAGATGAAGTTGCCAAAAAAGCTTTAGATGGCATCAAATCTGGTAGTTTTGTCGTCCCTTGCAACTTTGAGGGAGCCTTGTTGAGCATAGCAACTGCTGGTTTATCCCCTCAGAGATCATTCTTAATGGCATTTATCGAGGTGGTTGCTGCCAGTATGATACGACTTTTAGCCCTTTGCTTCCAGTGGAATTGGTATGGAAGTATAGAGAAGTGGCATGCACAAAAGAAACAGTGAGTATTCGATATTCCCCCTGTGTAAATTATTATTTTCTTAGAATAGAGAAGTTGCTTGGACTTGGTCATTTCTTCATATGTAGCAAATTAGTGGTGTAAGGCAGCTTAACCTTAAGTCTTAACTGTGCGTAAAACAGGATTAGAAAGGACAAATAGAAATATTAGTAATACTAATACTTAGTGATTACTATATTTTCTATACCTTTGACATTCAGAAAATCTTTGTTTGAAAATTCTGGAAAACACCAGGATTTAAACAACAACAGCAGCTAAGCCTTAGTTCCAAACTAGTTGGAGAACACCAGGATTTAGATTGCATTAAATTTTTTGTTATAAGTTTGCTTTAGCGTTTTGTTTAATTGAATTCTGTTATATCTCCAATATCCTTACTAATTTTCTTCCTTTCCATGATGCATGTCATAGGAGAGTTCAGATGTAGAATTGATAACTTAAGAATTCCATTTTCACTTGAAAGTATTAATAGCTTGTTTGCAAGGACAAATCATCAGTTTTTGCTTCTGAAATCTCAAGTCTTTACCTTTAATCTGCACATTGTTAACATCTTCTGCTTTGCTGAATTTCATGCATGATTACACTTTTTTTTTCTTTGAGCTGAAATGCTGAATTACATGTGTTTCCTTTATTGTAGGAAGTAGGAACCTGAAGTTGTTGGTGCTTGCTGAGCAATTTTTTTTCCTGTGGCGGAAGATGTCATACATGGCAAGGATTCACAATTATATAGTTTTGGGCTACACAACATCTCAGTCTTGGATTTCGAGATTGAAGTGCTTATCGCTGTCATTGTTTGCTCTTAAACTATTGGCACGCAGCCATGCAGTCCAAAGCCGTTGCAGGTTGTTGTATGGATGGTTTGTTTTATTTCCATTTCATAAAGATGTTAGAGCAGTGACACTTTAAAACTGAAATATAGTCTCTAAGAATTCTCTACCTAGCACAGATAACTACCTAATTCTTAAGCTAATTCATAATTCAGTACTTTGCTGCCATCTTTGGTTCTACTTTACAAGAGAGCAAAATATCAAAAACACAAGTTTAGTGTCAAAGGACGGCCTAAATGTCACTGCTCTAACACTCCTCGGCACTTGGGCTGCGAACAGAAGAAGTAAAGTTTTAGTTTGAATAAATACACTCTTTGGTGAAATGAAATTAGGCTGCCATCTTTCCTTCCTAGAAAGGACATCAAGAATGAAAACGAGAGACTTTACCCACTCCTGTTAAAAGAAACTAACTAACGCTTGAATGTTTTAATCAAGCTAGCGTAGTATAGAGTTTTTGAATTATGCTCTGTCACTGTAGTTAACAAGTTAAATGAATGAAAGCATGAATTTTACTTGTACCAGTTCTAAACCATGAAGCCATGTAAAATTTGTGAGGGAAATTTTTGGTTGATCCAGAAGTGTAATATGGCCTTCTAAAATCTGATGCGTGCCCAATGCTTGCGAGGAAAATGCACAATTTGATAAAAGGCACAATTGGGCAATTGCTGCTCATTTGAAAAAGAAAATTCTTTTCACGAAGCCTTGAGAAAGGCTGAAAAAATTTGTTTTGCTCAGGGAAATCAATTAATGAAACAATTTCGTTTTACGCCTGGCATGAGTCCTGTAAATATCTCCTGCGCCCGGAAGAGTGTTTTGCATTGAAAGCCGTGGCGTTTGTTATTGCCGTTATCAACGTTGCACAGAATGATCGATCGGCCGTTAATAGCCACCATTGCATTTGCAATCGCACCACATAGACCAGAGCCTATCTTGCAAATCTTCACGAAGTCGATCACTTCCTCCAATACCTTGTTGCGATGCCCCTTAATCTTTTTCGTCGCAGGTAATCCAATTAATCGCTTATAGCACTGGCGTTTGGAAGCAATTTATTGGAAGCGTGGCTGTGATTTGCTGAAATATGAGGATCATTTACAATTATTATGGTCTGAAGTTGCCTGTGATTTCTTTATTCTAGAAACCTACTTGATTGACGGATGAATGTTTTTGTTTTGGAGTTGGGAACAAACGTGACTCCTCCAAATTCTATAGAGCTCTCTACAAAACTAATAAGGTCACTTTCATTTCACTTTCCCTTTCTACTTAATCTTGACAACGAAATTAAATTGATCTTCAGAGTTGCATCCTTATGTGTTGACTCTGCATCTAATCGATCGGTTTACGCGAAACCTCCGGAGACTTTTAGGTCAACCAGATAGCAAAGAGGATGAATTTGATTGCTAATAGCAAAGAGTTTTCGAAACTTGTAATACCGCTTGTCTCTATATGTTATTCTCATCTTTTGTGACTTTTAAGACATTTATTTTACTCCATTGAAGCTAAGATCGGTGTGGCACAAGTTTAGTATTTGATTGAGGGAATGATAATTGTATGCTAGTGGTATTGAATTTTATTCTCTTAATTTTGAGTACAATGGAGTAATTTTTCTTTGGGTTAAACTTCAACAGTTGGAATACTGTTTTCTGATTCATCTTGGATAAAAGGCCTCTGAGATGATTTTTGCATGTTGCTGCCCCAGGAATTTTAAAAAAATGTCCCTTGGTTAGTATTTTTAACTTGAAATTGATTGGATTTTAAAGCGTTTTGTGGATCTTTTATAACTTGTTTATATCTCCTTGCAGTTGAAGAGGACGCAAAAATTCACCTTCGTCCGCTTAAGAGGTTTTCTTTTCAGGAATTACAAGTGGCGACAGAGGATTTTAGCAATGAAAACATTCTAGGCAGCGGTGGATTTGGACCATTTGGTAAAGTTTACAAAGGAATTCTGGAAGATGGATCCTTGGTGGCTATAAAAAGACTGAAAAGCGAGCATACTCCTGGTGGGGAACTTCAGTTCCAGAAAGTAATGGCAATGATCAGTACTGCTACGCACCAGAATCTCCTTAAGTTAGATGGGATTTGTATGACACCAACTGAACGACTGCTAATTTATCCCTACATGGCTAATGGGAGCGTTGCTTCATGCTTAAGAGGTAAGCTTTGTGTTGTCAAGCCCTATGATGTGGTTTACAGGAGGTTCATCCTTGTTCTTATCTGTATGTGGTGATAGTGACCACGTCTAAAATGTAGGAGAAGTTATTTTTCCACAGAACCATTTCTTGATCTTTGATGAATGGACAAGGCATGAGAAAAATTGAGAAATTATCGAGTATTTTTAAAAAACTCAAGATTGCAGATTGTCTCAAAGTTTGTCAACATAGATAGAAGGAAGGACAATCCCTCTACAATAACTCACCTCAAACCTCATCCTCTATTTCAAACCCATAACTAGATCCCATGCTAGGGACCGAAACACTTTGGTATCATTTTTTGACATATAATTTGATTATTTGTTGCAGTTATAAAGAAAAAAAAAGTTGTCACTTTATGAAATGCATTGCTGCAGATCGAACATCACAACCTTCACTTGATTGGCCAATCCGGAAAAGAATTGCTTTGGTGTCTGCAAAGGGTCTGTGTCATTTGCATGAACATTGTAATCCAAAAATTATTCATTGCGATGTGAAAGCTGCAAACATTTTCTTGGATGAGAATTTAAAGGCTTTTGTTGGGGACTTTGCATTAGCTAAACTGATGGACTACAAGGATACTCATATTACTACTGTTGTGCATGGCACAATTGGGCATATAGCTCCAGAGTACCTCTCTAATGGAAGATGCTCAGAAAAAATTGATGTTTATGGTTATGGGATTATGCTTCTAGAGCTAATTACTGGACAAAAGGCCTTTGACATTTCTCGAATTTCAAATGATGATAGTGTTATGCTGCTTGATTGGGTATGTATACTGTACTACTACTTTGCAATCTATTGCAATTTGATTCTATCAGCAAAAACCTCCTTGCTCTATATTTCCTTTTTTCTGCCTTTTTTTTGAATCATGTGAAACGTAGTTTCTATCATCTTAATGCGTTTAGCCAGGATGTAATCTTCTTGCTGAAATCGAAGTTTGCATTGAGATTGTGCACTAACCATATAAATATAAAATAACATATGATTATTGCTATTCTCGGATGTGAAGCTCATGCAGATGACTTTATTTTGCAAATTAAAATTTTCCGTCTCCATGGTTCTTTATTTGTCTGGAAATACAACCTGCACCTTTATATGCATTTGATATATAAGAGAATCATCGCAGGTAAAAGAAATTGTGAAGGAGAATAAGTTAGAGATGCTGATTGATCCTGATCTACAGAATAATTATGTAGAAGCTGAGATGGAGCAGCTGATCCAGATTGCACTATTCTGCACACAAGGCTTGCCTGACTACCGACCAAAGATGTCAGAAGTTGTGAGAATGGTTGAAAGTATTGGCTTGGAGGAGAGGTGGGACGAATGGCAAAAGATGGAAATTCCTGCCCAGGCATTAGGAGCAGTCCTTAATCCAATTTCTCCTAGGATTCTTGATTCTACACAGAATTTAAATGCAGTTGAGTTATCTGGTCCAAGATGACTCCCCATTTTTTTCTTATCTTCAATTGTACTGCCCCTTCTGCGGATCAGGAACTGGCCAATTTACTTCATATAATTTTTTTATCTAATATCTTTTTTATTTTAACAAGCATGTACTTTTGTGAAAATTTGATATAGGATTATAGAGATCATGGCAGAAAAGTTGTTCTTAAAATTAAAATTATTGTACTCAGTGTGATCTAATTTATATTTTTCTCTATTTAAGCTACTCGGTAATTTTTTTATTGGTTTTATTTGACATCTTAATCTTCATGATTTTGAGAAGCTTATTTCTTCAAGAACATTATGAATATCCTTTTCAAATTGCTGAATTTGATTTTAACTTGGACTGCAGCAACTTTTTTGATGCAAATATCACTTTTCTATATATATTTTTTTTCTCCTGGGTGACCTACCAAACCAGAAATTGATGATGCTTAATGGTCACCTACCAAACAAATGGTGAAATTTTGTTTATTTTCAGATTTTGTTACTTCACTTTTCACGTCATATGGACACAATTTTTATGTCTTATAGAAAGAGAAAAAGAGTAACCTGTTTAGAAATTTGGGGGAAACGAAGAAAAAAATCTCTGACAGGGGAACAGCACATATTTTGACTGTAGATGCAATTGACCGAGGTGAGAATGCAACAGTCAGAAAAGATGATGAGAAAAATTCATTAGGAAGAAGCAAGGATGGTACCTTGTATTTAATGCATAAATCCTATAAGTCAAAGTCTACTTCTAGTCTTTATACTCCCTTCATTCACGTTTGAAGGTTTCTTGCTTCATGGTTTTACATTGACTTTAATGCTAAACAATAAGCTATAAATACCTGGACCATAGACTTTCAGTCAACCGTGAATACGAATTCTATTTATACTTGGAAAATCAGATTTCTAAACTGACATTGGAGTTGGTGGATGTCATACAAAGTAACCGTGACTTTAATGCTCGTGATTCTGTTTTTAACTCTCTATTCATTTCTTGAAGTTTTATAATTCCTCCGTTGCCATAGAAAATTTGCCGTGTTGTTTCTGGTGCACCAGTCCTATTTGCAGCCTCTGCAATGGCTTTTTCCTGTTGGTGGTGTAGGGAAGTGCGAATGCTATCATTTGGTTAGTCTCTAACTGAAACTTGAGTGGTTTCGAACATATTTGATGGTTGATTATCACATGTTCTATTTTCTTGCACAGCTGAAGAGAATCGAAAAGTTCATCCGGATCCTAATCCTGATGTAAGCCAACTAAGAATGTTTTCCCTAGAGGAATTGCAACTTGCAACAAATTATTTCAGCGATGAAAATATTCTGGGAAGAGGTGGATTTAGTAAGGTTTACAAGGGGCAATTAGAAGATGGTTCCCTGGTTGCTGTAAAAAAACTGGAAAACGAGCCAACACTTGGTGGGCAACTTCAGTTTCAAACAACAACAGAGATCATCAACATGGCTGTGCATCGGAATGTCCTTGGATTATGTGGTTTTTGTATGACACCTTCTGAACAGCTACTTGTCTATCCCTACATGGCTAACGGAAGTGTTGCCTCACACTTAAGAGGTAATTCTGGCATCTCATCTTTTCGGTGATTTTCTTGCAGCAATTCTGCTTTTATAAAGATTATGCTCATGTCTTATTTTGATATTCTATTGGTGCATTCTTGTAGAGCGACCTTTATCACAACCTGCACTTGACTGGCCTACTAGAAAGCGAATTGCTATTGGGGCTGCAAGGGGTCTTTGTTATTTGCATGATCACTGTAATCCAAAGATTATTCACCGCGATGTTAAAGCTGCAAATATTCTGTTGGATGAGGAGTTTGAAGCTGTTGTTGGGGACTTTGGGCTAGCTAAATTGATGGACTACAATGACACTCATGTCACCACTAATGTTTGTGGTACAGCAGGGCATATAGCTCCAGAATACCTCTATACTGGTATATGTTCAGAGAAAACTGATGTCTATGGATATGGAGTTATGCTTCTAGAGCTAATTTCTGGACAGAGGGCTGTCGACCTTTCTTGGATTGCTGCCGAAGATGATCTTTTGCTCCTTGATTGGGTACGCATAAAGCCTCTTGCTTGTTTTTTTTTGCTCCCCATTGTTTCTGTTGAACATTTGTCCTGAAGCATGATGTAATTGACTATTCACAGGTAAAACTTCTCCTGAAAGAGAGGAGATTACAAGTGCTGGCTGATCCTGATCTTCGCAGCAATTATGTACAAGATGAAATGGAGCAGTTAATCAAGGTGGCATTGCTTTGCACACAAGGTTCCCCATTGTACCGGCCTAAGATGTCTGAAGTGATGAGAATGCTTGGAGGTTATGGCTTGGCAGAGAGGTGGTATGAATTGCAGGAGATAGACACTTCTGAGCAGGATTTTAGACTGGCCTTTCCACCTATTTCTTATTACCTGATCGACTCCACGGAGAATCTACATGCAATTGAGTTATCCGGTCCCAGATGATTCTTCTCTTTTTGCCAATATTTACAACTTGCTACCTTCTTGTTCCATCAAACTAGCTACACCAAGTATGAACAATGGCATGCACAAGAAGAGCAGAGCACACATATATATATATTTTTTTTCTTATGAATAATACTGCTTGGATAATGGCTATATATGCAACGACATCCATTAGGAGAACTGGAAATTAGGAAGTATCAGAATTCTCGAATTTTCAGGGATTTTTGTTTTCTGACTAGAAACTGAAGCTATTTGTTGAAGGCAAATTATGGAGGCATTTGATCTTAAGAGCGTCTATTTCATAATGTTTGAATTGTATAAATGTGTAATTATCATTCTACTTGTGCTTAGTGAGAAGGTAAACGCTGAAAGTCAAAAACTGGAAAGTCGAGAATGAGTGATAATTGATAAACCAAAAACTGATTTTATATATATATATATATATATATATATATATATATATATATATATATAATTTTATTATTTTCTACAAACCGAGATAAAATTGAAAAGTGAATCATTTAATTCAAATAATTAAAACAAAAAACCGAAATTTATGATGGATACGAATAAAAGTTGTAAGAGGCCCAATGACCTGCAAAATGAAAACCCATAAGGCCATAACCGAGCAACTGTAGGCTTCGGGGTTCAGAGTTCAGACCCAAAGGCTAGAGCACAGTAGCCAGTAGGAGAAATCAAATCCGAACATAACTCTCGGGTCGGGCTTTCAGAACCGACCCTTTGAGGTCCATTTGACAGACAGCTCCTGGCATTCGCAAGTCGCAGACTACCAGAGTCCACAATCAAACCTCGACATCCAGAATCAGCGGAATCCGGTACTAGCAAGTGCTTCGTAAGCCATGGCATCTGCAATCATAAGGAGAACATGCAACTCGGCTTTGAAGCCAATGGTTGATGCTCTCCGAATCGGAGGGTCATCGAGGTCTTATGCAAAAATTGCAGTGGGAACCGACTTAGTCTTGGCCGCACCCGATGTCTCCCTCCAGAAAGCCCGCACCTGGGACGAAGGAGTATCCTCCAAGTTCTCCACTACTCCCCTAAAAGACATTTTCAAGGTTTGTTAATGAACCCTAAAAATAAAAGGTTAGATTTGCTTTTACTTATCTTTCCCTTTTCTAGTAAGATAATTTTGCATGTTTACTTTTGTTTTTTTTTTATCTCATTTTTTTTTAATTTGATATTTCCAGGGCAAGAAAGTTGTCATCTTTGGTCTTCCTGTAAGTTACAATTATTGTTTCTTTTTAGTTGTAATTGTTCAATTTGAATTGAAAGTAGGCAATATGATCAACTCTCATTTGTGTTATGAATGATGTTATAAGATAATGCTATAAATAATGAAATTTTGTTTATTCTATTTTAACTTGAAACTGATAAAGGCCAAATGCAAAATGGCTGCTTTCAAATGATAAAACTTTTGAACATACAGAAGGATAAGTTTATAGTTCTTTCACTCTTCCTCTATTGGTTAGAAGTATTGGAAAAACGTAAATGTGCAAAACAAAATATAGAATTGAAGACTGTCTTTATGAATTGGAATCTTATTGTACTTATATTTGGATGTTATGTGGCTAAATTATTCCGTCATATGCAACTCTATTTATTTCATTAGCAGTTTTATTTTATATACACATTGCAAAAGTAAATAAATAGTTTGATGTGTTTTTCATTTACTGTCTCCAGGGTGCATATACAGGGGTTTGTTCACAGGCTCATGTTCCTAGTTACAAAAACAATATAGATAAGTTCAAGGCTAAAGGGATTGATTCAGTGATTTGTGTGGCTGTTAATGATCCCTATACCCTTAATAGCTGGGCAGAGAAACTGCAAGCTAATGATGCTGTGAGTGGTGCCCTCAACTCTTATGGCTGTCTTTGAATTTTTAAAAATATGAATAGATTGTTTTCTCCAACTTTATTGCAAATAGTTATCTGAGCTTCAATTTAGACTAAATTATTTAATGTTTTGCTGTTCCGAATATGCTAGTTTATTGCTTCAGATTTCTGGTCCCTTGATCCCCTCACCACCAATTCTGTGATCCTATTATTATATTAATCCTGTCCTTGAATCTTGAGGGAAAGAATATTCTGATCTTATGTTATATGAGATTTTGAATGTCAAAGCTGAGATTAGCTGGCTTGAAAGGAACAGAAAAACCTGAACTGTTACAGGCCAATAATTGTTTCCCTTGAATATTTATTCTTTCATGCAGCACAACAGTTTTAGACATTTTAAGAGTTATTCCAGCTGTGCACTTGACTTTGAAGTACCGAGGTTGCTTAAGAATACTAGATATGATTTATAAGTATGACACTTCCATGAAAACTTTGGAAAACTGGGGGGGGTCCTGCGTAATAATCTCTGGTACTTATACCCAAGTCCAAGAAACATAGCTTTTGAGTTGTTTGCATATAATCAGTATAAGATAACTATCTTGCAAAGATAGCACTAATGTTTAATGTCATGCGCTGCCAGTGTTCATCTTTTTGCTTATTAACAAAAAGATTGTAATTTGTGCCGATCAAGTACTATCTTTTTCCTGTTTTTGTTTTCCTACTTCAATCATTTCATTCTGTAGATTGAATTTTATGGGGACTTTGATGGGCGCTTTCACAAAAGCTTGGAGCTTGATAAAGATCTCTCTGTTGCTTTGCTTGGACCTCGCTCTGAAAGGTTTGATTTTTATTTCCTGGTCTCTGGAAATTTTTTACTTTCTTGTTTTCATTTGTTGCTAGATGATGTTTAGGTTCTGGAAGAGAAATTAAAATTTTATCATCTCGTTTTGGCCATCTGAGGAATGGGTTTAGACAAAGTCAATTCAAATGTACTTTTTATGTTCTCTCTTCTTCTTGCTAAAAGATGAGACACGCAGCTTATATTGGTCAGCAGTTAACATCCATCTGAGCATATGGTAGTCTGCGTGTTTATTCATGAATTCTGTTTTTTATGGGTTTTTCAGATGGGCAGCATATGTAGAAGATGGAAAGGTTAAGGTTCTTAACATTGAGGAAGCTCCATCTGACTTCAAGGTCTCTGGTGGTGAAGCTATTCTGGGACAGATTTAATGCTCTGTATTTTTATTTCTATTTCAGAAGAGCACTGTTTTTGCGAGGTACATGTATGTATTAGCTGAACGTGAAATATGTAATAAGAACTCTGAAGTTGCCTATGAGGTATCATGTCTGTTACTTCTTATACATTATTAGTTACAGGCAATAAATTAGCTTCTCTTTATGAATCGCTTGTTGCATTATGGTAAGATCGAAGGTTGTTACTTAGTGTTTTTTAAAGAGCATGACACACCAATGCATAACAAAACTAGTTGGGGACCATGTTACTTGTTATAGTTTGTGGATGTTTTTGGACTGAATTGAATAAAGATATCCGAAAGGGAAGCAATAACTGCGAACCATGAGGTGGACGATGTTTGAGATAGATTGAACGATTCAAATTGGTAGGGATACTGTTGGACCAAACAATTGCACATGGAAAAACACATCAATCCGTAATAGGAAAGATTGAAATGAAACAACTTATTATAGCGGGATACGAAAGCCAGGTGGGTGGCTGTAAGCCTGCAAGTACAACACGGCTTCATTCTTTTTCCAATGCCGTATTAACCCAAAGGACCACTTACAATTACAAAACGAGGGACAAAGGGGGAGACTTGATTGTTGAACCACTTGAGGCCAATTACTGTTTTTCATCTCTTTCCTTGTTCAAATAATACAAGAAAAAAGATATCATACTATTTGACAAAACATCATAGGATGAAACAGCCGAATACATACAATTACTACCGAATATTAGGTAGAAACGAAGTTCCCTTATACACACAATTACTACTATCATTCACAAGGTTGTGTTGTGACTTTTCCTTAATATGACAAATCTCTGTAATTGATAAATTTAATAATCATAATTGATGTAAAGAAGTACAAATGTTCTTTTATGAAAAGTGATAATTGGTGGAGTCAAGTTTTATTGAATTTAAAATTATATATATAGGCTCTCAATTTAAATTCAATTTAAATTTGAAATAAAGTCTTGAATTTATTGTTTTTTTAATTTATTTTTTCAAAAAGAATTGAACTTTCTGTTTTTTTTTTTTTTTTTTTTTTCATTTTCAATTTCAATTTTAATAATAGATGAATTAGACTTGCGTATACAGAGTATACGAGTACACATGTATCAAACTAATTAAAATATAGATTTTTCTATATATTGCACTCACCGTACATGTTTCCTAGACGGCACTTGGGCTTATAAATCCGACCTCATCTACAAACAATTAAAGCCAAGCAAGAAAATTAAGTTCTCATTTTGCAATTGGAATTCTCTTGCTTGCAGCTCTAGTGATCGCAGGCGAGAATTTACTGTTTCAAGCAGCGGAGACATGGCGTCCACCCAACCTGGATACCGATTTCCTCCACAGACTCAAGATAGACAACCAGGCAAAGAATATCTGATGCACCCACTTCCTGAATCTATAAACCCTCATTACAAACCCTCCAACAAACTCCAAGTGCAATTCCAAAACCCATCTGTTATTCTTTTTCGTTTAATGTCATTCGCTTCTTTTAATTCTTACATTACTTGCTATTCTTGGCAGGGAAAGGTAGCCCTGATCACAGGAGGCGATTCCGGCATAGGAAGAGCTGTATCTTACTATTTCACCTTGGAAGGCGCAACTGTGGCCTTTACATACGTGAAAGGCCAAGAGGATAAGGACAAGGATCATACCCTCAAGACATTACACGACATAAAGACACAAGGACCCTATTGCTATACCTACTGATATTGGATTTGAAGAAAATTGCAAGAAAGTGGTTGATCAAGTGATGAGTGAATATGGACAGATTGATATTCTCGTCAATAATGCAGCTGAACAATACTACTCTACCAACATTCAAGACATAACTGAGGCTAGGCTTGAAAGGGTGTTTAGAACTAACATATTTTCTTATTTCTTCATGGCCAGGTGAGAAAGTTAAAGAGAGCAAATACATATTATAATTGTTAATAAAGATCATTAACTAAATTGAAATTCTATTGCAATTGGTGCAGGGAAGCTTTAAAGCACATGAAAGAAGGAAGCTGTATTATAAACACTACATCTCTTGCAGCCTATGCAGGGAATCCAGAGCTGTTGGATTATAGTTCCACTAAAGGCGCCATTGTAGCTTTTACAAGGAGTCTGGCTTTGCAGCTTACAGAAAAAGGCATACGAGTGAATGGAGTAGCACCAGGTCCGGTGTGGACACCACTGCAACCAGCTTCTATGCCTGCTGAGAAATGATGTTTGATTCCCTATAAAAAGAATAAACTTCGTTTAGCTCTTAAAAAATAATTGTCTTAGCTTTCGTCTGGCCCGCTAAATAAGGCCTTTGTTAGTTGCTACCATTCCTCACTCTTCAAAGCATCACCACAACAACTCGACTCAAGCCATTTCTCTTATTAAGGGTCGGTTTATTTTCTAAAATAACTTGCCTTGATAAAATTAATTTTCTTAAAAGAATATTTTTCAAATAACTCTTTTTTTATTATAATATTAAAAATTATTTCAAGCTATTAAAATTTTTAATTTACAAGATTAAAAATACTTTGAGTTTTAGAAATTTCGTCTATTTTAAAAATTTATAATTACATATGTTAAAAAATTGATAAATTTTAGTTGTCACGTATAATTGGTGGTAATTGATAATTGTAACAGGTAGTCATTAATGAACTCATAAAGAGTGTTTAGCAATTTTAACTGTTTTAATAGCTGTCAGTTGTTTTAATAGCTATCAGTTGTTAGTGATTAGCTGTTAAATATTAATTGTTAATGGTTAACTGATTATATAGCGGTTTAAAATAAAAGTGTTCGGCATAAATAACTGTTTGATTAGTTGTTTAATATAAAACGATAAAAAATGGTATGAAAGCGAGGATCAAGGTAAAGACAAATGATGAGTATAAGTGTCATAAAGAAAATTATAAAACGCTGCATGTTAATAAAGATAACGTTTCGTGAAATAATGTCTCAAACTCTAAAAGCTAGGTAAATATTGTATTACGGAACGCTATAATTAATTAAGATAATATTTCGATCATATCAAATTACTAAACACTATTTTAAACTCCGCTAACCAACAACGCCAAATACGTTTTAACGATTTTCTCATTTGAATTGGGAAAGTTTTTATTTGAAAAAGAAAAAAAGGTTTATTATTTCCATTAATGAGAAAATTATTTTTTGTTGACTGTTTTCTTGAACAACTTACATATTAAAAAGTTTGGAAAATATTTTTTAAATTAAATTGTTTTTGAAAATAAATAGATTGTAAAGATGACTTTTTCTATCAGGTGACAAACTTAAAAAATATCAGAACGTTGAAAATTTTCATTGATATTAATCCATAATCATGTTGGTGGTGGTGTGCCCACTCAAGTGGGACCCACTCACATTTGAAAAGAAAAAAAAAATAATAATAATAATAATAAAACACACGGGTTTCTTGCCAGTCAAAACCATACCGCGGAAGAAGAAAAAGGAAATTCAAAAGTTGGTGAAAGTAGCTCATTCTTAGGCGGTGATTGCGCTATTCAAAGGTTGGTGAAAGCAGCTCATTCTTAGGCGATGATTACGCTGCATATTCGCTAACCTCTCCTATAAATAGGAGAGGAGTTGCCTCGTTTCAGTGTGAGCCACAGATCAGTTTTATCTGTGAAGAAAAGATTTGAGAGTTTATAGTTTTAAGAAAGGGTTCTTAAAACTACGGGTTTAGAAAATAGTGAAGATTATTAGGGTGTTTTTGGGAAACACTTGTGAGTGCCACTATTTTGTATTACTCTCGTGTAAGCCTATTATTTTGTAATAGTAGAAGAATTATTCGGAGTTGGTCCCGTGGACGTAGCCCTAAACAATTGAGGGTGAACCACGTAAATCTTTGTGTGTCCCATTTTAATTTTTCCGCTGTGTTATTATTCTCGTAATTTTATTGCCGGTATCCTAACAAGTGGTATCAGAGCCTGGTTTAGCCGGTCAGATAGTGGTACCGGATCTGTGGATATATTTTGAAAATAAATATACCACGAAGACGAGAAAATTACGACGAGTCCGTTGGTGCTGTCCGCTCGGAAAGTCGTTGCAGAATCAACCTAGTGGTGAATAGTAAAATAGTAACTCGTGGTTGATGGTGAATAGTTACTACTGACGTTACTGTTGTTGAGCCGTCACTGTTAAGCCCAGCACTATTCACGTATAGTACTATTCACACATACAGGTACTATTTACGTGTACAGTTACTATTTTCGTATACTATTACTATTCTCATATACGGTTACTATTCACTTAAAAGTCGTGGAAGCTAGAACGAGCAAAATGATCAGTCTAAATGGCGCAAATTACCATATATGGAGAAATAAAATGAGAGATCTCCTTATGGTAACCAAAATGCATCTGCCCGTGTTTGGTTCAAGCAAACCGGAAGACAAGACTGATGAAGAATGGGCTTTCGAGCACGAGCAAGTTTGTGGTTATATTCGACAATTTGTCGATGATAATGTATACAATCACATTTGCAACGAGACTCATGCTAGAACATTATGGGACAAACTTGAAGAGTTATATGCCTCAAAATCCTGCAACAACCAATTGTTTTATTTGACGAAGCTGATGAATTTCAAATACCAAGAAGGTACTTCTGTAGCAGATCACCTGAGTGAAATGCAGGCGACCATTCACCAGCTGTCAAATATGAGCATAAAATTTGATGATAAAATCCTCGGCCTTATGGTGCTTGCCTCCTTACCAGAGTCTTGGGAGACTCTGAAGATATCAATAACAAACTCTACATCACAGAGTGGAGTTAGCTGGGAATTTGTTAAAAATGCTGTTCTGAATGAAGAAATGAGACGTAAAGCACAAAATTCTTCTTCATCTCAGTCAGACATTCTTTTAACAGATGCTAAAAGAAATAATCAGCCCAGAGGGAGGAGCCAATCTAGAAGTTCAAATACAAGAGATAAGAGCAGAGGTAGATCAAACAAATTTGCCAATATTGTGTGCCATCATTGTGGGAAGAAGGGGCACATTAAAAGGTATTGCCGGAAGTTCAAAAGTGATCAGGAGAAGATCAAAGGCAAGGCAAAGAAAGAAGAAAGCAGTGATGATGAAGCTAATGTCATTGCTGAATTCCAACTGTTCATTGAAGACACTATCAATCTTGCAACCCAAGAGACCAGTTGGGTAATTGATAGTGGGGCTACACTTCATGCAACATCCCGGAGAGAGAATTTTTCATCTTACACACCAGAAAATTTGGGTGTGGTCAAGATAGCAGACGGTAAACTGTTGAAAGTCGTCGGTAAGGGAGATATCTGCCTGGAGACAGAAAATGGTTCGAGATTAATTTTAAAAGATGTCGTGCATGTACCAGACATGCATTCAAATTTAATCTTGGTTGGCAGACTTGATGATGAAAATTTCTGTAGCACCTTCAGAAATGGGCAGTGGAAGCTCACAAAAGGTTCCATGGTTGTAGCACATGGAAGGAAAGACCCAAAGCTGTACATGATGAATGCGAAGCTCTCTCAAGATGCTTTTAATGTAGCAGAGGATGACAGTACAGTTGAATTGTGGCATAAACGGTTAGGCCACATGAGTGAGAAAGGAATGACAACTCTGGTCAAAAACAACATGCTATCTGGATTGGATAAAGTCCATTTAGAGAAATGTTCTGATTGTATGGCAGAAAAGCAAAATAGAGTAGCCTTCAAGATTTCTCAGCCTTCCAGAATGAAGAATGTGTTAGATCTTGTACATTCAGATCTGTGTGGACCATTGACGATGTCATATGGTGGAAATCGATACTTCGTTACATTTATCGATGACCATTCTAGGAAGACCTGGGTATACACTTTGAAGTCCAAAGATCAAGTTTTAGATGTTTTTAAACAATTTCTAAACTTGGTTGAGCGACAGACAGGCAAGAAGCTGAAGTGCATCAGAACAGATAATGGTGGAGAATACACTGGGCCATTTGATGCTTTCTGCAAAGAGCATGGTATTCGACATCAAACAACACCTCCCAAGACGCCGCAGTTGAATGGTTTGGCTGAGAGGATGAATAGAACTTTGATGGAGAGAGTTCGATGTTTACTCTCACATGCAAAGTTGTCTAAAAGATTTTGGGGTGAAGCTCTTCTTACAGCAGTTCATCTTATAAATCGTTCACCTTGTGTTCCTCTTCAGTATGATACTCCAGAACGAGTATGGTCAGGAAAGGATGTTTCCTATGATCATTTGCGGGTGTTTGGATGCAAAGCCTTCGTGCATATTCCTAAGGATGAGAGGTCTAAACTTGATGTCAAGACTCGACAATGTGTATTCATCGGCTATGGCCAAGATCAATTTGGCTATAGATTTTATGATCCAGTCCAGAAAAAGATGATAAGAAGTAGAGATGCTGTATTTGTTGAAAATCAGACTATTGAAGATGTTGAAAAGACCCAGAAGGAAGCTGCCAATAGATCTGAAGATGATTCAACAGATGTGCAAATAGGTCCTCCAACAACAGAACAAAGACAAGTTGGAGATGAAGAAAATGTTCCACAAGAACAAGAGCCAGAGTTAGAAAATCCAGAAGTTCCTTATCAGAATGAACCAGAAGAAGATCTTCATGGTGTTCATGTTCAGCCACCAGCACCGGAAGGTTCTCAAACATTAAGAAGGTCTAGTAGAGTCAGACAACCATCTACTAGATATTCAGCAAATGAATATGTATTGATGACTGACGGGGGAGAACCTGAATGCTTTGAAGAAGCAATGGAAAGTGAACACAAAAGGAACTGGATTGAAGCCATGCAAGATGAAATGAAATCCTTGCATGAGAATAAAACATTTGAGCTGGTAAAGTTGCCCAAAGGCAAGAAAGCTTTGAAGAACAAGTGGGTGTTCAGGATCAAGCAGGAAGAACACAGCTCCCAACCACGATTCAAAGCTAGACTGGTTGTAAAAGGATTCAATCAAAGAAAAGGTATTGATTTTGATGAGATCTTTTCACCAGTTGTGAAAATGACATCCATTCGGACAATGCTCGGAATGGCCGCTAGTTTTGATCTAGAAATCGAGCAAATGGATGTAAAGACTGCCTTCCTACATGGAGATTTGGAAGAAGAAATATACATGGAGCAGCCAGAGGGTTTCAAAAAAAGGGGAAAGAAGATTATGTTTGTAAACTGAAGAAGAGCCTGTACGGCTTAAAGCAGGCACCAAGACAGTGGTACAAGAAGTTTGAGTCTGTTATGGGGGAGCAAGGTTACAAAAAGACTACTTCAGATCACTGTGTCTTCGTAAAGAAATTCTCTGATGATGACTACATTATTCTCTTGCTCTATGTAGATGATATGTTGATTGTTGGTCAGAATTCTGTCAGAATTAATAGCTTGAAGAAACAGCTAAGTAAGTCTTTTGCTATGAAAGACTTGGGACCAGCAAAGCAAATTCTTGGTATGAAGATTACGAGAAATCGAAGAACCAAGAAATTATGGTTGTCACAGGAGAAGTACATTGAGAAAGTACTTCAAAGGTTCAAAATGGAGAATGCTAAAGCGGTTAGTTGTCCCCTTGTTAATCACTTTAAATTAAGCTCAAAACAGTGTCCTTCTACCGATGAAGAGAAAGAAGAAATGGAAAAGATCCCATATGCTTCAGCAGTTGGAAGCTTAATGTATGCCATGGTTTGTACACGGCCAGATATTGCTCACTCAGTCGGAGTAGTGAGTCGGTTTCTTTCAAATCCGGGAAAGGAATATTGGGCTGCAGTGAAATGGATTTTCAGGTATCTTCGAGGTACGACCAAAGTATGTTTATGCTTTGGAGATGAGAAGCCAGTATTAGTCGGTTATACCGATGCAGATATGGCTGGGGATGTTGACTCGAGAAAGTCCACATCAGGGTATCTAATCACATTTGCAGGGGGAGCTGTGTCATGGCAGTCAAGATTGCAGAAGTGTGTTGCTCTATCAACAACTGAGGCAGAATTCATAGCACTAACAGAAGCATGCAAAGAGTTGCTGTGGATGAAGAAGTTCTTGAATGAACTCGGAATTCATCAAGAACGATATTTGATTTTCTGCGATAGCCAAAGTGCAATTCATCTTGGGAAAAATTCCTCCTTTCATTCAAGATCAAAGCACATTAATGTTAGATATCATTGGATCAGGGATGTACTGGAGATGAAGCAGTTACAGCTTGAGAAGATCCATACAGATGAAAATGGATCAGATATGTTAACGAAGATTCTTCCAAAAGACAAGTTTGAATATTGCCGATTAGCTTCAGGGATGATGGAGAATATGGCTGACGTCCCCACTTGAGCGTGCAGGGGGAGATTTGTTGGTGGTGGTGTGCCCACTCAAGTGGGACCCACTCACATTTGAAAAGAAAAAAATAATAATAATAATAATAAAACACACGTTTTTCTTGCCAGTCAAAATCATACCGCGGAAGAAGAAAAAGGAAATTCAAAGGTTGGTGAAAGCAGCTCATTCTTAGGCGGTGATTGCGCTATTCAAAGGTTGGTGAAAGCAGCTCATTCTTAGGCGATGATTAGGCTGCATATTCGCTAACCTCTCCTATAAATAGGAGATGAGTTGCCTCGTTTCAGTGTGAGCCACAGATCAGTTTTATCTGTGAAGAAAAGATTTGAGAGTTTATAGTTTTAAGAAAGGGTTCTTAAAACTACGGGTTTAGAAAATAGTGAAGATTATTAGGGTGTTTTTGGGAAACACTTGTGAGTGCCACTATTTTGTATTACTCTCGTGTAAGCCTATTATTTTGTAATAGTAGAAGAATTATTCGGAGTTGGTCCCATGGACGTAGCCCTAAACAATTGAGGGTGAACCACGTAAATCTTTGTGTGTCCCATTTTAATTTTTCCGCTGTGTTATTATTCTCGTAATTTTATTGCCGGTATCCTAACAAATCATTTCCATAAGTAGAGTAGTGATCCGATTTGCAGAAAGTTTAATTTAACTGTAACAAACTAACATTTCTAATTGGAGCTATTTTTTGTCTAACCAAACACGCTTATGGATAATTTCATTTAATTGCACAAAACGTGTCTTCTTTTATTTTTTAAGATATGATAGCGGAACACGCACGAAAGCCATGGGTTGGTTGTGAAAATTGAAATCTACACATTTACAATTTCAGCTAGCAGGGGGACTGAGATGGATTCATTGAAAATAATTAAACATATGACACGCCTCAACAATTGTTTTTTAAACATTTTTCTTAAGTTAAAACTTTTTATATTCCCTAATAATTTGTATTCTTATTTGACTTGCACGTGGATTAAGAAATTTTAATTGAAACGATTAAACTCTTTTTTTTTTTTTTTTAATATGCCATTGCATTAGTATTCAATAAAAATTAAATGATTCATATTAAATTGTTTTTAAAATTAATCAAACATTTGATTAAATCGAAAGATTAAAAGATTATATGTTAATTTTGTTTGTATCTAGTATTATTCAATGTTAGAAAAGGAAAAACGACAATAATTACAATTTTTCGGATAGACGAAAAAAAAAAAAAAAGTATACTAGAACAAAAATGTTGGTATGGAAGGAGTATACATTTGGTTATATGTCTCCATTGCATTAATAGCAGGCAGTTGGATGAACTCCTTCATCACGGCTCTTGACTTATAAATCCGACTTCATCTACACAGCTGATGGCAAAGCACATGAAACACTCATTTTGCAATTGCATTTCTCTTTGTTGTGGCCCCGGTGATCATAACCGAGAATTTACAGTTTCCAGCAGCAGAGACATGGAGTTGACAGAACCAGGGTACCGATTTCCTCCACAGACTCAAGACAGACAGCCAGGCCTAGAATATGTGATGCACCCACTTCCAGAATCCATAAACCCTCATTACAAGCCCTCCAACAAACTACATGTGCGATTCCAAAACACGTCTGTTATTCTTTTTCGTTAATGTTATTCGCTTCTTTTTAATTCTTGCATTACTTGCTATTCTTGGCAGGGAAAGGTAGCTCTGATCACAGGAGGTGATTCCGGCATAGGAAGAGCTGTAGCTTACTATTTCACATTGGAGGGTGCAACCGTGGCTTTCACATACGTCAAACCCCGAGAGGATAAGGACAAGGATCATACCCTCAAGATATTACACGAAATAAAGACAGAAGGATCAAAAGACCCTATTGCTATACCCACTGATGTCGGATTTGAAGAAAATTGCAAGAAAGTGGTTGATCAAGTGATGAGTGAATATGGACAGATTGATATTCTCGTCAATTGTACAGCTGTACAATTCTATTCGCACTCCATTCAAGACATAACTGAGGCTAGGCTTGAACGGGTGTTTAGAACTAACATATTTTCTTATTTCTTCATGGCCAAGTGAGAAATGTTAAAAAGATCATATACATACTATAACTGTTAAACATTATGAATGAAATTGAATTTCTACTGCAATTGGTGCAGGGAAGCTTTAAAGTACATGAAAGAAGGCAGCTGTATTATAAACACTACATCTCTTGTAGCCTATAGAGGATATGCAGAGTTGCTGGATTATAGTTCCACAAAAGGAGCCATTGTATCTTTTACAAGAAGTCTGGCTTTGCATCTTATAGAAAGAGGCATACGTGTGAATGGAGTAGCACCAGGTCCTGTGTGGACACCATTGCAACCGGCGTCTTTGCCTGCTGAGGTAGTCGCAAGCTTAGGAAGTGAAGTCCCAATGGACAGAGCAGGACAGCCTTTTGAGATTGCACCTTCTTTTGTGTTCTTGGCTGCCAATGAATGTTCCTCCTACATCACTGGCCAAGTTGTGCATCCTAATGGTACTGTGTGTCAACTTTTGGGAAACATACATTTGTGCTTGTTGAGTTAATTCTTTAATATATATATATATATATATATATATATATATATAGTACTGATGACATCTTGTTCATAAATATATACTGCTGCAGGTGGTGCCATCATCAATACTTAATTATGCTTAGTTTTCTTTGCGAAGATGTGAGAAGGGCTTGACTGGGCTTGATAAATAAAGAACAAATTTCTTGCTTACACTCCCTGGGCAGTTCCATACACCAAATCAATCCAAAAAAGATATATATTTTTTTAAATGTTATTGCTTTATTTTTTTTTCTCGGTTGTTTCAAATAAAGAATATATAATATTGACGCCTATGTCTGATGAATTGGTTTTCTTAGTTTTAAGTGTGCTAATTATAGATATGTTGATGTATTTAGTTGTGAATTTTGTTTTTATTTATGCAATAATGCCATTATGGTTAAGGATTTTCTAAGAAAAGAAATACTTGAAAGAGAGTGGATCCTCTTGTCATCGGTCTATAATGGCAATCAAGCAAATACGTGATTAATTAATACACATACGTTGGAAAAAAAAAGAAGTTAAAGACAAGATCAAGATCATGTTCCGACAACACAAGATCATCTTTTCTTTTTTCTTTAAAATAATAACAAGAAGGTACAAATTAAATGTTAAAAGCAACTATGCATGGTGCAAATGAACTTCATAAATACTCCTGAATCATGGCAAACGTGTGCCATGCATATTAATTTTACAGTATATATTATCTTGCTTTTACGGGCCACATCATGATAAAACGTGTGCGCTATCAGTTTTTAATAGGCGAAATATATAAATTAATTTATTAAATTTGACTTTAATTTTACTCTATCCGAAAATTTGGGAGAGATGTATTGTACCCTAAAATTGCTAATTCTAATAATATTTCACATATTTTTACCTAACAATAACAGTTTAAAATATTAATTTAATGTATAGTTAATAAAATTATTAAAATATTAAATTTTATTTTTTTAATAATTTAATATGTATTTAATTGATATAACTTTATCAATTAAAGTGTTTAAAATAATTTTAAATTTGAATCGCTTAATAAGTATAATTTTATATAAAATAAAACAAATTTGTGTCCATGTATCCTTGGAAATAAAAAAATAAAAAAAAATTGCGTCCATCGTTCATAAATTCCAAGTGGGCTCACTGGTGTTGGGCCTGCAAACTGCCACAAGGGAAATCGTCGGGCAAAACAACGTCGCAGTTAACATGGCATCAAAATCCTACAACAACCTCATCAGGACATGTGCCCAGACTTACCCAAACACATACATAGGAATAGGATAGGAATATTTTTGCGTACGCAAGTCCGGTGCAAGCTGCTCTGCCGAAGCATTAGTTTCTGCAAAATCTCTATGATATCTCTTCATTTGGAGTTGTAGTTTTATAGGATGGCAAGCGGTGAAGAACAGTTTCCACCACAGAGCCAACAGCAGCAACCAGGGAAAGAACATGTGATGCACCCTCTTCCTCAAGCCATAAACCCTGACTATAAACCTTCCAATAAGCTCCAAGTAATTAAATTCCTTTCCTCTCTCTCTTTTTCCTTGTTTTGCTTTTATAACTAATCCATGCTTGTAATTAATCACAGGACAAGGTAGCTTTGGTGACAGGGGACGACTCTGGTATAGGAAGAGCTGTATGCTACCATTTTGCACTAGAAGGAGCAACTGTGGCTTTTACTTATGTAAAAGGCATAGAAGAGAAGGACAAGGATGATACGCTTGAGATGCTACGCAAAGTGAAGGTAGCTGGTGCACATGATCCTATTGCATTGGCTGCTGATGTTGGGTTCGATGAGAACTGTAAAAGAGTTGTTGATCTAGTTGCAAGTGAACATGGGCGAATTGATATTCTTGTGAATAATGCAGCTGAGCAACACTTTGCCACAACGATAGAAGAGATTACAGAGCCTCGGCTTGAGAGCGTTTTTAGAACTAATATATTTTCTCATTTCTTCATGACAAGGTAAACCAAAATATGTATATATATATATATATATAAGAAATGAACAATTAATAATCACATATTGTTCTTCATTTTACTCTGATGGTTGGTTGGTACTGTAGGCATTGTTTGAAGCACATGAAAGAAGGGAGTAGCATTATCAACTCGACATCTGTCGATGCTTATTGTGGTGTACCAGAGGTACTGGATGATACCTCCACTAAAGGAGCTATTGTGTCTTTCACTAGAAGTTTGGCTTTGCAGCTTGTAGGCAAAGGAATTCGTGTTAATGCTGTGGCTCCAGGGCCTGTTTTGGACGCCATCGTAACCAGCGTCTATACCTGCTGAAATGGTCAAAAGCTTAGGATCTGGAAGTCCCATTGGGCAGGGCAGAACAGCCTTACGAGATTGCACCTTCTTATGTGTTTCTGGAGTCCAGCGAGACTTCTTCTTACTTCACTGGCCAAGTTCTGCATCCTAATGGTACGTCAATTTGTTTCTCATGCAACCATATCGGCTATTATTCATTTATGACTAAACATTTAATGATCCTTGTTTACTGCAGGCGGTAACATGTCAATGGTTGACAATGTTCTTCGTGGTATTTTCTGCGTTCTACTATTGATCTTGCAGGATATAGCGTGTACCATATAAGACTGCAAGTTGTGTGAGATTAGTGAATAAAAGGGAATCAGTCTTCATTTGTTATAGTAGGGTTTCAGGAGTGCTGTTGTTATCTATGTAATTACCTCAACATTTGTATTATATTTATTGTGAAATAATTATAATAGATACATACCTTCAAGGAATAATTAGACCCTCATTCCAAATTGTATATGGCCATCAGACTACTTAACGATGATTTCATATAGTATAAAAATCGATCCAGAGCGAACTCGCTAAAAATTTCTCATACAATGCACCAGTGCATAAAAATGTTGAAAGTTCCAATAAAAGCCAAGAATTAACTAAGTATGCAAGACTTCTTTGGCCTAGATCATATTTGCACACATAAGAGCAATAACTCAGAAGTAAATGAGTTGCTGATAATTTTTTGTATGAGATGCTCTTCATAAGAGAGCAAGCGTTTCTGATTGATCACTGCTCGATTCAGTGTCTTTTATGAGGAAATAATAAAAAGAATTAAAGGGTGTATCACCAAGCAAATCGCATCCGAGCAGTGAATATTGCCAGAGTAGAAATAAAACGGCGGTGAACATATCACATACAAGTAGAAATATGTACTGAGCATTGCCAGAGTAGGACAGTTCCTTTTCATAATTCGAAAGCGATCCATATAGGCAAATTTACGAGGAGAATGCTATCGTAAACTCCTCAAAAAGTTGTTCATGACAAAAAAAACACTTCGTTCACTGGGACAATAATTCCTACAAGAAACTAAGGTCCTCACTGTGCATAAAATAAGCAATGCAGGACGCAAACCAACAGGGGAATTGGTTTCTTCACAGCACGTCACTTGCATCACTTGCCCCTTCGTAAGGAAAGGTCAAAAGAGAGTTAGCAACCAGGCTTAAGCTCCACAGCCTCAATTACTTTCTCTGCAATGAGAGGAAAACGAAAAAAGAGGTCAGTGTTTCTTCCTTCAGTACAAAGAGCTCTGTGATTGAAACCTTAAGATGTAGAAATAAAACCCCACCCCTATTGACACCATTAGATAATCCAGTAATTAAAAGAACATACTCTTTTTGAGTAAAGAAATCTGGTTATGCTTTTAGATGCTATTAGATGGCGGAAGAATATCCTTTAGCAGTAAAAGTCAAGATTTCTCAACCTGTACATGGGTGGGGAGCTTCCATTTGGCCTGGTACAGTGCAGAAAGCATGAGATGATGCATCTACACTTGCACAATTTGCAATTTCCTCACGTTCTCTCTTAAGTGCTTGAGCAATAATGTTCTCTTGTATACCCTTGGAGAGGTCTGGTGCTCCTGCCCTAAAACCAGAAACTGGATTGGAGGCTCCAGTTCTTTTTGAGGTAAAATCTAACCGCTCAATCATTCGCGCAACACCAGCAATTCCTGCACTCATCTCCCGCTGAACTCCTTTGCCGAGCTCCTTAACAGAACTATTGCGTGCAAGTAGTTTTTCCTTTATTCCTCGGGTACCTTTAGAGATTGATTCCTTATATCTGTTGTGGTATAGCAACAAAATTCAGCATCAGATGGTATTCCTTAGGGCACGCGCACGCGCACACAAAAAAAAAAAAAAAAAAAAAAAAAAAAAAAAAGAAGCTGAAGAGTTTATCTACCTGGCTGAAGCAGCAAGCCATTTAGATTTAATGGACTCAGACAGAGATGCTGCCTCAGATGGTGATCGGGGAGAATCAGTTGGAAGCTGTCCAAAGAAAACCCTGGATATCGAACCAACAATAAGTGAGAAGGAAAACAATACAAGTAGAAAGAGAGAGCGTGATCAGCATGATAATAAATGCAAGAGCAATCAACTAGAAAAGACTATTAGAAGAAATGTCAACCAATCATCCATAGAAGCTATCAACGAAAATAACAACCATGCGTTTGTGGTACTGAAGAGAAGAATATGAAGAACAAAGAAACAGAAAAGAATAGGCACTGCATCTGTTGGATCGTTATCCTTGACTTAATCCCACTTATCTTCAGGGATACCAGACCAACCTATGCTGTAATATGCATGAATGGGATGATACCAATTAAATGGAGGGAAATGTGGGACGTATGAATTAATCATATGCATCAAGGCTTACAGTTCTAAACTAATACCTGGCTTTAGAAGGAACATCTCTGTTGACAGCAGTACCAGATACTACATTCACAACAGGAGGGACCAAAGATGCCAGAGGTTGTGATACCATGACAGGAGTCGGTGAATTACTCCCTAATGACCCATTATTTATATCTAGGCCTTCTTCAGCAGATGTTTGTATCTGCTGAGCATTAGGTCCATTTGCAGGAGAGGTAAAGAAGAGAAACTGGGAGGGACCCTGATCAGAATACCTCTGCCTCTCCCTTCTGTTAATGTAATGAGCTCTACTTGCAGCAGCTATATGTTGCATAATTCGATCATCGAAATCAGAATCATTGGAGTAGAAATCCTGAAAAGTTTCATGTCAGATAAAGCCAATTATGCTGCCAAAAAAAAAAAAAAATTGTCTGTACATTTTCAAAAATCAAGCCAACAAAACCTGTTCTGCATCAAAATCCTCATGAAAATGAAGTTGGTTTGCAGATGTAGCAGCAGATGTACTCCTTGACCTTAAACGCCTCTCTGTCTGAACAGCAGCTAGAAGTTCTTGGCTACCGAAGTAGAAGAAGAAACAAAGAAACATGAATCAGTGCATCAGCCAATTAGCTTGTTTCCATCAGCATAACTAAACGAGAGTATCTGTGCACAAGTTTGCAAATATAACAATGCTCATCTGCAAAGAGACATAGATAGAGAAAGCTATTTGGAGATATATACCAGGCAGGCTCCTTGAGGACAAGCATCTGCCAACAGATTGGGCACTCTTTGCTTCTTTGTGACCTGAACAAGGAAACACGTCCAATTAATAGTGGCTATATGCATCATATTTTCATGCAACAAACGAAAGTGCCTAGCAAATGGTGAGCTGTAAGTACTAGAATATAATCATCTAAAATCAGTACACTGTTGAGTGAACCTACCATTCAAGAATACATTGAAGATGGTATTCATGTTTGCAGCCAGTGACCTGAAACAATGAACAAAATATAAAAGGTTGAGACTCTTTCTGTAATCACATGAATAAAGAACTGGCATAATGTATTAGCATAGCCGGAAACACAGTACAACAGAAGAGACAAATTGAAACTATTAATAAACACCTTCAATTGCTAAGAACTTTAGAACCAAAGAACCATGTAAGATAATTAAATATCCATAACACTAGCAAATTTTGAAATTCCTTGACTATTCTCACTCCCACCCACAAGCGTGGTATAGTTTAGTTATTCAACAAAAATTTTAATCAATTCAGAAATTCTGTCTCATCTGATATCCAAATATGAGAACCTAATAATTTTATCAAAACCCAAACCAATGATCAATAGTTTGTAGGTTTTGCTAAAAAAATCACTTGAAAAATATCAATCATCAATTGTTACAAACTTCACTACGTTTTAGCCAAAACCAATTAGGGTAAGCTACGCGGCTTTTCAGATTTCTTTCTACTAAAACTGAACCCAGACAACCAATAACATAATCTAATAAATTGATCCTCCTTCATAACTGAAGGAAAGCACATTGTTACGCACCCAACCATCCATCTGTTTCCATAAAAAGAAAAATTATAAAAGGGGGAAGAAATATCCAAAAGAACATCTGCGACGATGAAGCTAAACATACTTGTATAAACAGATGCTAAAGACAACAATTAGTTCCCAATTATTTATCAACATCCTAACACGGAAATCAGCACAGAGTCATAACATCTGTAATGGATTGCAAATTCATAACACAATTTGCACCGATCATCTCGTTTTAATCTGATTTGAACTAATACATTCAGCGTTCTCGGCTTTCCTCGATAAGAAAATCAATTATAAATTCAGACCACCGATCGATGGATCAGCCAACAAATTTTTCAGCACTCAGTTGACAGTCCAACAGGAAAAAAAAAAATCAAGCACAAAAAAAGAAGCATTAGAGAGTGACAATGCAATCATACAGTGGAAGGGTCTTGTGTAGTGAAAGGCTCAAGGCAGATACTGCAAGCTTCCTCAAAATCATCGTCAAAAGCAGCTCCTGAAGAAGAACTGCCGCCGCCAGCAGCAGCTGAAATTATGGGATATCCAGATAATGACGATGAAGAGAAAGTGAAATTCGCCATCTGAAGGGTTTTGAACTGATGGAGACGGAAAAGAAGATATAGAAGTAAGTTGGTAGAGAGAAGTGGGAGAGGAATGGGAAGAGGACGAAGAAAGGAACCCTAGATAAAGTGTGCAGTAAATGATCAAAGAAAAGGATTTATGGAGGGAGGAAAAGGGAGAAAACGAAGGGGAAAATCCGATTCAGACGGTTTGATGGAATCAATCAATCTTTTGATTAATTTTGGTTACATTAGTTGGTTTGATCAATTTATAATTGGATTCTTTTCATATCACCCCTTTTATTTTACAGTATTTTCAATTCATACCCACGGGGTTCTTGTAAATATCGCCACGTCCATATGATAGTGCCGTTTTGTTCGCTGTGGCAGATTTTTTGTTGTCGTTTATTCCTTGCCTTAAATCTTTTCTCCAAAAAAATAAAAAAAATTTCAATATAAAAGTAGTAATTTTATTTTCTTTTTGTGGATAAAAATATCTAAACTTTTTTCTTAAAATAAAAATATCTAATATTTTTTATATTTCGCAAAGTTAACTTACTATTAATGTAGATTGTTTTCCTTATTATTAGTTACTAAATATATTTAATTTTTTTATTAACAAATGTATTTTAATTCATTAAATTTACTAAGGTTGACTTAATATTAAAAGTTAGGACTTTTAAATCATAAATAGTTACTAAATATATTTAATATTTTCCTTTTAAATGTATTTAATTTCTTATATTTACCGAAACTGACTTACTATTAAAGGTTAGTTGTTCCTTATTTTTAGATATTTTCTTAGTCTTGGATTATTGATTTTCTAATATATTTAATTATTTTTTTAATAAATTTATTTAATTTATTATATTTTGTAAGGTTGATTTGCTATGAAAACTTTTTATTCTATTACAATTCTGATTTTTTTTTCCTTAATGTATTGGTTTAGTTTGGAAAGATAAAATTAAAAAAAAGGACAATTTGAAGTTTTTAAAAAATAAACATGTACAATATAAAAATTAAAAATGAAAATTTTCTCCTACGCCTGGAATTAGTGAGTTCAAGAATGAAATAAATCCTCTCTTTAAAATAACCCTCCTCCCAAACAACTAAAAGTCTAAAATTTTTAAGTTCCGTCGCTATATCCTTCGCTTAAAAACCAACCATCCATCCAATTACGATAGCTAATTTTGTAATACAAGAACTATTTAATATTTATGCAAAAAGCCATCAAAATATATTAGTTTTCAGCTTGTTATTTACCATCTTAAAATAAGTATAAATTTGAGCCACTAGTAACTAGTCCCATCAATTTAGGAATATTCACTTTTTTTAACTTAATAAATAGTTTAAAAAGAATAAAGATGTACAAAATATGAATTGGCATAATAATTTATTATTATTTTAAATTAAATTTAAGAGTGTGATTGATGAATGAGTTGCATTTGGCATATATGTTCAAGATTTGAAACGATATAGGTTTAATTAATATCAAAGGAAGACTTGTAAATTACTCCTTCTTGCTTATTTATGTTATTTTACAGCATGATTTGAAGTTTGAAATTACTTCCAAGCCAGGGAATCACTTATTCACCATACCTAATCAACCCTTTTTTTCTTATTGCGGGTGGATGGCCCAACCCAACATACCTTTTTTTCTTCCAAGGGTCCTTTTCTATTTCATCTTTCCACGCGTCTCTCACGAGCTATAATGCCTTTATATTAAATGTTTCAGATTTCCAAAAACTTATGATTGCTAAAAATTAGTAAAAATAAGTAGGGAAATTTTAAATAGCTTATTTAATCGGGCCACTTTTTACAAATTCGAAAAAAAGCAAGGGTTATTTAGAAAAAAGTGAACCTTTACTTGTTTTTCCGCCGTTCGCCCTACGCTTACGGAACGAGTATGGACTGACGACTCCGGAATCCGGATGACTTCGAAAAGTCTATAAATAAATAAATAAATTTATACGTGGAAAATATAGGCGGGTCCCGCTTCCACACTTAGTGTTGTTTATACACAATTATTTCTGTACACTGCGTGGGTAGTTAACCAAGGAATAGATATGGCTTCCGCTGTCGCAGGAACCCAACTTATCTCTCTCTCAGAGGCACTTTTCTTGTCGAAACCTAGCAGAAATCGGCACCGTTTTATTCTAAAATCAAAAAGCACTAGTCCCAATCTATCGTCTTTGTTTAACTCCAGAGACCGACTGATACTCTCTACGCCCAATTTGAGTCATTTGCAAGCTGTTCTCGACTCTTCTACTCCTCTAAGCAAAGAAGAAGCCGACACTAAACAGGATGATGCTTCAACACTCCGCGGAATTTGCAGAGGTCATGTATCAGATCACATGTTGGACCGGTAAAGTTTAATTATTTTATAATTCCTTCAAAATAATATCAAATTCGATGAGTTTAGATAGCTTAATTGCAATTATTATTACTCTAATTAGTTGGTTTCATGTTTAGAGCCGAAGAGGTTGGATATGTAGTGCCAACTGATGTACAGAGGCAAGCTTTGCCTGTTCTTTTTAGTCGCCGGGATTGTATACTTCATGCTCAGGTTAATTTCGGTCTCTTACTCTCGAGAAATCTGAGAATCGAAGTTTATTACAATGTTAATGTAATTCTTAATTTTGGGTACGTAGACAGGTTCTGGTAAGACGCTTGCTTACCTGCTATTGATATATTCAGTTATTAACGCTCAAAGGTCTGCCGTGCAAGCCTTAATCGTAGTGCCTACCCGGGAACTCGGAATGCAAGTGAGCATTTTGTTGGTGGTGATGATCTTGAAATTTGCATTTAGAGGCATTCGCTATATTATCATAAAACTGAAGTTTTGATTCTTTCTTTGTGAACAAGGTTACTAAAGTTGCTCGGATGTTGGCTACGAAAGCCATGGATGTTACTGTCATGGCTCTTTTAGATGGAGGGATGTTGAAAAGACATAAGAGTTGGCTAAAGGTGTACTTCTGTTGATTTCATATATAGATATATAGACACACACACACACACACACACACACACACACACATAATGTTGTTGATATTAAGAAGAAAGAATTTTTTGTGTCAGGCAGAGCCTCCTAAAATAGTTGTGGCAACAATAGCAAGTTTGTGCCAAATGCTTCAGAAGCAGACAATTAAACTTGAGGCATTACAGGTGCTGGTTATTGACGAGGTAATTCTTCTGTTTACTTTGCTGGTGCTTTCAGTATGAGTTTGAAATTTCTTTCTGGACACTTTTGGGATTAATAATCTCTGTAGCTTGTATTAGAGTGCATTTTCCTGCTGCGTCATAGTTAACATACACGTTCATTTCTTAGGTAATTGTTTTGAGAGTAAAAGCCCTTGTGGATAAATAGTTCTGAAGGAAAGACATTCTATTTTCATTCTTTGGCTAGGTGGATTTCATGTTCAACTCTTCAAAACAAGTCAGTTCCCTCCGAAAGCTTTTGACATCATATTCATCATGCAAGAACCGACAGACTATTTTTGCTAGTGCATCCATCCCTCAGCACAGACGATTTATGCATGACTGCATACAGCAGAAATGGACCAAGGTTTGTTTGGAAATGGTTCTTGATTGAAGATACAATGTTGCTACCAAAGTCACTTACATTTTCCATATGGTTTACAGGGTAATGTAGTTCATGTCCATGTCAATCCAATTGAGCCCATGCCATCTCGCCTGCTGCATAGGTTTTTGGTAAGAAAATTTTCATAGTTTCCTTGTTTAGTCAAAGCAAGCATATTTCACAGTATTTTTGTTTTAATGTGCTAATGCTGCTCTACTTAACAGATATGCAGTAAAAACCAGAGGCATCAAATGTTGCTTTCTCTATTACATTCTGATGCGCCAAAGTCTGCCATTATTTTTGTCGGTGAGCAGGTTTGTATAATCATGTCTGACTCAATATGTTAGTTTGGAAAATTGGTGAAGGGATTGAATTTTATCATGAGAATGGGATGAATTTCTGCTGTTGAATTTCAGTTTCTGTAATTTGGCAACTTTGCTTTGCCGGATAATAGTTATGAGAAGTGATATGCTGGCCTTTTCCACAGTAAAACTGACATTTTCTGGTTAAATTGTGAACTTGTCTCATGTCATTCAAGTAATTATAGTGCCTTCCACATGGCATGAAAAAAATAGCAGGCAGCATTTCATATCTAAATTGTATCTTAATAACATCAGGAATGACCTATTAGATAGACTATATATATTCCTTATGGAAGATTACAAGCTTCTGTGATGATTTAATTTAATGGCATTTCTATTTATGCAGTCTGAGAAGTCAAAGAAGGCTGGAAATGCTCCACCAACCACTCTTTTGATTGATTTCTTGAAATCTTCATATGACGGCTGTTCAGATCTCCTCCTTCTGGAGGAAGACATGAATTTCAACTCACGAGCGGCTTCATTATCAGTAAGTGCTCTCCAATTCCCAATTGTCTGAGCGATGGATGGAGGTTGTTGGCATTTTTGCCTTCTTTTATATGCTAGAAAATAGTTACAAATTAATTATAAATTTATAAAAAACAATTATATAAATTAGAATTATATAATATATAATCAATATGGAATTGATATTTTAAATTTCTTTAATAAAGCTTTTGTTTATTATGATATATTCAACATGTTATTTTAAGATTCAAATGAAATGAAAAAAGAAGTCCTTTTAATTCCTATTGTCTCTAAATGACCTGTTGAATTGATGTAACTATAATTATGTGATCTTTACTAAATTTTCTAGTCATTGTAATCCATCATTCATGCTGCCTGGCATTAAAGAAACAGTCAAATAAAATTCCAAGAAAAAATAATGAATTGCAAATTTGTATGGGGAAATTCTTGTTCCAAGTCTATATTGCTTGTTTTGTTGTTATTATTATTATTTATTTATTTATTATTATTATCATTTGTGCACAGGAACTGAAGCAGGGAGGAGGCTATGTTCTTGTAGCAACAGATATAGCTGCCCGGGGGGTTGACCTTCCACAAACCACTCACATATACAACTTTGATTTGCCAAAAAGTGCTGTTGACTATCTTCATCGTTCAGGAAGAACAGGTAGAAAACCTTTTTCGGATGAAAAATGCTATGTTACCAATATTATCATATCAGAAGAGCGCTTTGTTTTGCAAAGATATGAAAATGAACTGATGTTTAACTGTGAAGAACTTGTTTTGGAGTTATAATGTTGATTCATTTCATTAAATTAACTGGCTGCTTGCTTCTGCATCCATCCTTCAATTTCTTATTTTTATCTGAATGAAACACATCAATAGGAATTTACTTCTTGCAATAAGTGGAAAATCAATGGAAAGGACGTTTAATATAAAGTAATGGGGGAAGAAAACCTTGCTGGAAGGTATATAGTGATGCCAATTGATTTGCATGTAATTTATTTATCTCATAAAGGCCAGCTGGGAAAGAAAGAAGGCAAAAAAGAAAAAATAAAGGAAGAAAAAGAGAGAAATTGGGGTGGGCGCTTGGGCCGTGAAACGTGTTCTTTTGGCTAGCCAAAGCCAACAGCCACCATGACAAAAAGGGAAAACGTGGGATTTCAAATTTGTGATATGCCTTAAATGCCCCTAAGGTTGTTGCTTGCATTTCTACGATGAATGTCGCAGTTTTTCTTGACGAAAAAAGAAAGAGTGTATTTTAGACATCAAAGTTGTATTCTTTTGAGAATGACATTGATCTTTCAATTAAACTGATACTTTGTGGGTTCCTTAAAGTGATATCCTGGTTCTAAAGTTTTCATCTTTAATATTTCTAAATGAAAAATAGCTTTACTTTGATTGGAGTTATTTACGCCTACAGGCAGAAGGATTTTGTGCTCGCAGGATAATCATATCTTGATTTGCGTCATTGGCTTCAAGAATGAAAACTGCTGTTATTATCACCTTTAATTTATGATGAATTCAAATCTGTGTTCTTATCTTCTTGTTTTCTTATTATCCTGATCAACACCAAAAAAGGGGATTATGAAAGGGGTGATAGATGAATTATATTACAAAACCATCTTCAATAACTGAGTTCTTTAATATAATGGTAACACCAGATCGAATGTAGAAGCCTTCTGAAGATCTATCAGCCTCTTTTATCCCCTGCAAATCCCACTCATTAGACTAAAGATTAACAAGTTCAATACCCAGATAACTCAATTTTTATGAAAGATACACGGTTTACCATTCAGTTCGATACTGAAATTATCTGAAAAAAGTGGTCTGCAGAACCATACCTCTGAGTTGGCAATAACAACATTTGTCCCAATTCTGGCATTCTTATCAATGATGCATTCTCTATAGAACATGATAGAAGCATGCCATTAGACAGAAGAAACCATTTTTAGAAGACAAGGCAAGAAGACTTAAAGCTTATTACCTGATTCTCGTATTTTCTCCTATTCCAATAGGTACTCTTCCCCCAGCTAGTAGTGCTGATATTTCGGCATCAGTTTCATAGAAGTCAGCACCAAGCATCACAGTGTCCTGCATTTGGTTAACCATATAAAGGCAAAACCTCAATTTACAAATAAACAAAAAAAGTTCATTATAGAGAACCTGAATGAGAAAATCCAACTGACCTTTAAGTGGACATTGGAGTTTATTCGAGATCTGATACCGACAACGCTGTGTTCTATGAATGAATTTGTTAAGAAACTTCCATGAGATATGATTGAATCAACGAGCTGCACAACAGAGATGAAACAAGAAGCGAAAATCAGAAAACCTGGTGTTGAATTCCAACTAATGGAGAATTGCTTCAAGAGAAGAGCCAAACGAAGAAAATTACTGACCTTGCAATTGTCAATCTTTGATGGCGGTAGGTTTCTTCTTGATGTGTACGTTGGCTTTGCTGCGTCGTAGAAACTGAACCTTGGAGGCTGAAAGCAATAGTTTGAGTACCCTATCAAGATGAACTGATGAATGGAAAAGAAAAATGCTGCTACTCACATGCTCAGTAAGTGCAAGATTTGCCTCAAAGAAGGATCTGATAGTTCCTATGTCTTCCCAATAATCATTGAAGAGATAAGCCTGTTCAGAAACTCCATTCTTAAATTTCATTTTTAGGCAATTTAAACTCCAAAGAAGCCATAAAAAGTTAAAAGCAGACCTTAATGTAATATTCTTTTGCAGAGGCTGGGATTATCTCTGATCCGAAATCATTAGCAGTTGGAAAACGCCATCTAAATCAAACATTAATTACCAGTCCTTTTAGTGATGTTAATGTTTGTGTTAATTCATAATTATAGATCATTACAGATAAACAATACCTTAAAATATTCAGAAGTATCTCCTTCTTGAAGACATAAACTCCCATTGAAGCAATGTATGGTTTCTTTACAGCCTCTTCTTTTGAAAGCCCCAATACTGTGGTGTCAACTGCCTAAAGTGTGTAGTCAACTTAGCATAGTAATTCTGGGTTTATTTTTTCAATTCAAAAATAGAAATTTAAAACGAAGCAGAAACTCACAATTGCCTTTAGATCATCTCCTTTAGGCTTTTCACTGAATGAAAGAACTCTTCCTTTATTGTCTATCTTCATTAGACCAAAGTCTGAGGCACGGCTATCATGAAAACCCAGCAAGTTCTCAAAATTTCAAGAATATTGTCCGACAAATAGAAAAATTTATGACCTACTACCTGTCATCCATTGGCAAACAAGAGATAGTGATATCTGCACCACTCTGTCTGTGGCTCTGCCAGTAAAGAGTTCAATAATTAGAGAATTATAAACACTATCTCCATATTTATTCTAAGTTTAATGTGCAGACATTTGGTCTCAAACCTGCACAAAGTCCATGTAGTCCATCCTGTACAAGTGATCTCCCGATAGAATCAACACATCCTCAATTGCCTTACTTCTTGGATCCTGCAACATAAAGACTGATAAATATTTGAACCAAAAATGCATTTGATTAGGTTACATTAAATTCCATAATGGATTACTAGATATAATCGAAATGCGAGGCAAAAAACCATAGCTTTTGGATTGTTTCTTGTTCTAAATTGTTCAATAATTGAAGAATACTACCTCAAAGAGCCAATGAAACTGTCTGACAGCATCAGCAGTGCCTTGGAACCACCTTTTGCCTTCTTCACCGGGAGTCTGAGTGGCTGCCAAAACCTAATATACAGTAGCAATTAGCAAAAGCACCCTTGAACTCCCATTTTCGTTAAAGATAGTGTACCTTTGTGAAGTCAATAAGTAATTACCTCAACAAAGCCATCTCCAAAATTGATTCCATTGCCAAAGTTATAAGCACGAGCGAGATGTCTGTTAAGTGATGCTGAGTTAAATTGAGTGAGAATGTAGACTTTGTTGATTCCACTGTTAATGCAGTTGCTCATTGGCACATCTATAAGCCTGTATGCACCTCCAATTGGCACCTACAATTTTTATACTCTTATTAAACTAGTGTACGTTTGTTTGCCACCGTATAAAAATGTGGAAATACAAAATGGTTTCTATTCTTAGAATTTCTTAATGAGCCCCGCAAACAACCTCTCTGCAAAAAATGCAAAAGACAGCTATTCGAAGACTAAAAACTAGAAAAGACTATTTGGTAAAAATAAAATGATCATGAATAATGTGATGAAAGATAAGATAAGAACTTACAGCAGGTTTGGCTCTGCGCTTAGTGAGAGGGAAAAGACGAGTACCGGCTCCTCCTCCTAGAATAATTGCCACAACTGTCTTTGGATCCCTCTTTTCCATCTCCAGGTCCCTCAACTTATATACATATGCAAAAACATCATAAAAGTGTAATTTAAAACCCAATTTCATCAAACTAGCGGCTCACATCATGTTCTAAAAAAAAAGTGCATGGGATAAAATTCATAAAAAATATGAATTTTGAATATTATTCTGTTAAATACATATTTCTACAGGAAAAAAAAAGCTGTGGGTCATTCAAGAACTGATATACATTTATGTTTATACAAGAAAGAAAGGAGCTGTTCTAACCTTGGCCTCGCCAAGTACACTAGTAGTAAGAGACATAGAAACATGTTTCTTTATAGTCTTAATATTACTACTAGTTCTTTGATTATGAAGTATGCTTAGCTTCAGTTTATTTCCCATTAACTCTCCATCACCATACTTGACAAGTCTTGAGTGCCTCCCTGCCAATAATCCTGCTGCACCATGTAGCTGGCGGCCGGCGGCTGAGATGGAGAACCGGCAATCTGCCGATACTGCCATTTTCCTGGAAACTCAAGGAGAGAGTTGGAAAATAAAACAATGAAAATCTTGTATATGAAGGAAGAACAGTGCGAAATTTTTTACGGAACAGGGAGTTGTTTACGTGAGATTCATGCTATTGGTGGATGGATGCCACGTTATCCAAATTCAATTGCATCCACCAATTTTTTGTGTTTCTATTTGGAAGCAAGAATGTATTTCCTAAAATGACCAAACGCTTTGTGACTAATTACGAATATTCTTAAGAGTTGCTCCTGCTCCTTCAAGATTTTTCATTCACACGCCAAACAATGGCATGAATATTCGACGGGAAGCATTTGTTTCATAGCTCGTTGTGCGCCATTTGAAAATTTTCAACCTGGATGAAACCAAAAAATAAACTATATTTTACGATATTGATTTTGTTTAGATTCACTCTATAAATTCATTTATAAATCAAATAAATAAAAAAATATTTTTTTATTAAAACGAATGCACATCTAATCATGTAAAGTTAAAATTTTTCTATTTTAATTGGTTTGTCCACAGTTAGACCTGTAGACTAAATTTATGCAAATTTAATCTATATTTTACTTCAATTTTATATTTAAGGTTAGAATTTAAATTTAAGAATAGTCAAGGGGATAGTCCCATCCACCCAAGCGGATTTGGTTTTCAAATGGGCTGCAGGCTTTAATTTATAAACAAATGACGGATCAGATTTCAGATCCAATCTGGCCCATAACTAGTTATACTCATGGGCCCAGTGCTTGATGCTGGGCTCGGCGCTTTAACTGATCGTGACCGTTCAATTTTCATGCCGGAAGTGATCCGGCTATCAAACCCTAGTTTTTTTTTTTTAGTGAAATGACCAAACAACCAAGTCGAAATATACTAACGGTGTCGTTTGGAAGGGGATTGAAATTCCTCATATGTCATTTTGATATTCTATTTATATGCACTTTGTTCCTTCTTTCTCAGCTGCTGCTGTTCGATTGCGTCTCAAGGACTGGTTGGATTCCTGTAGTCAGTACGTGCTCTTCACCTAATCTTGATCTTCGTTTCGATGTAAATTTGTTTTGTGAATTTATTCATCCAAGTTTGTTCTGCGTTTGTTTGTGTTTCGTTTTGTATTTTTCAAATTGCAGTGATTTTGTGAAATTATGCACCTTGAATTGTTTGCTATTACGGTCACACTTGCATGCTGGTCTAATGTTATTTATGCTGTGATTATTAATCCAGAAAAAGATTTTTTACGTACGTTTCCCTTTAGCCCTATGCTATGCATTGTTTTCTTCTAGATTTATCTTTTTCTTCTTGGAATAATTTTTAGTTCAAGAGGCAGTGGTTGGATTCTGGTGTTTGTTTGATTTAGTCGTTTTGGGATACAACAAATTTGAATCTTGATTAGAAATTGCGGATTAAATGAGATGGTTATTCTATTCATCTTGTCGGTTAATTTAGCATATCAGAGGCTTAATCTTGACATTGTGACCAACATAGATATATCGTTCTTATGTATTTGGGAGCTTCCATTTCCACATTTCTCAGTGAGGAAGACTGCACTATCTATGGCTTCATCCAATTTTATGACTTGATGGTCATGCTTCTATTTGGAAGGCCAGAAGAGGGTTTCCTTTTAACTGTCGCTATGATCTTAGTTTTCTGTATTTCTTAATTTTTATGTCAGTGTTTGAACTGTTCTAGAATCTGGTTATCTGGATTTTAACTGTCACCTTGGGGATTATTGTGACTGGTTGTGATCAGAAATGGTTGAAGAAACTAAGGCAGCAGCTTTTATCCCTGAATCTGTCTTAAAGAAAAGGAAGAGAAGCGATGAATGGGCTTTGGCAAAGAGCCAAGAGCTCAAATTGAGGAAGCAAAAAAATGCTGAAAATAGAGTGGTTATCTACAAGAGGGCTGAGAAATATGTTAATGAATATAGAGAACAGGTATGAAACAAAAATTCATGCGAAACTAAAGTAGTTTCGTTGTTTACTGTCTTGTGATTGAAATGTCATCTTTTAGTCCATATGTTATTGATGATGTATTTTATTCTGATTATTTATTACAGGAAAGAGAATTGATAGCATTGAAAAGAGAGGCCAAACTGAAAGGAGGGTTTTATGTTGAACCAGAGGCCAAACTGCTCTTCATCATCCGTATCCGTGGGTAAGCTTAATATAATAGTATTTGCATTTGAAACATGCAGTTTTTTGCAATTTTTTCCTCTCTGTTAATTGATGATATCCTTTTTTTTCCTGAAATCATTTTTGCTTCTTGACAGTATCAATGCTATGAATCCAATGACAAGAAAAATTTTGCAACTTCTGCGTCTGAGGCAGGTATATATGCATTTGGACATTTTATATTGAACCCCCAAATGTTTGGAAGTGCATTTAACTGCTAAATTTTCCTTTACAGATTTTTAATGGCGTGTTTTTGAAAGTGAACAAAGCAACCGTGAACATGCTGCATAGGGTTGAACCATATGTGACTTATGGGTAAGACACATTGATCAATATCATCTTTTAAAAGAAAATGTACATGCTCTGGAGGTTCTTATCAGTTGCCATCCTAGGTCATACAGCTTAAAGCCTAGTGAAGTTGTATGTGTAAAAAGTATATTGAACTGGTAAACATGGTGATTTATTCATGGATGAAGAATTCTTTCTATAGATACATTACTGACTGAATAATTCCATTTCTTCACAATTTTGATTATATCAATTTGGTGTATTTTGTAGATATCCTAATCTTAAAAGTGTGAGAGAGTTGATCTACAAGAGGGGTTATGGGAAGGTGAACAAGCAGAGGATTGCACTGACTGATAATTCAATCATTGAACAGGTAGCATAAAATTTCATCACTTGGTTTACATCTCCTTTTGAAGTTGGCCATCTTGTTGATGTATTATCTCATCTATAACTGCAGACTCTCGGAAGCTACGGAATTATTTGTGTGGAAGATTTGATTCATGAGATAATGACTGTGGGACCTCATTTTAAGGAGGCAAATAATTTTCTCTGGCCGTTTAAGCTGAGTGCTCCTTCTGGAGGTTTGAAGAAGAAAAGAAACCATTATGTGGAGGGTGGTGATGCTGGAAGTCGTGAGAATTATATCAATGAGCTCATTAGGAGAATGAATTAGATGCTATTGTCTGTGTTGCTTTAGTTATCTTGATTTTTTTGTACCTGAGAAAGTTAGACTGAGAAATTTTGCAGGCATTATTATCGATATTAGGAAGAATTTTTTTCCGATATTATTGAAGTTTTTCTAAAATTTAAGGAATACTATTCTTCAATTTGTCTTTTGAACCAGAGGTTCTAAAATCAGGGTTTTTTATTTTTTTGTTTTACCAATGAAAATCAATGTTGATTATGATAGAAGACAGGAATGTCTCTGAAGGTATGGATGCAAAATAGCTTTTGCTTAAATTAATTAATTGTATAATATTAAAATTAAAGTTAACGAGCCTGATGTAGGACGCCTAGTGGGTTTCATAACAGTAAAAATATAAATGTCGTGATATTCTAAGAAAGGAAAACGGTAAAAAGTATTAATGTCGTGATATTCTAAAAAAGGAAAAGTCCTATTAATGTATGTATAAACATATTATCATTGTGACCTGTGACTGCTACATCCAAACAAACTGTTTCAAGGCCCAAAATCTTCGCTCCAGCGACTTAACGGACGTTTATCGCTGACTGTTTCGATGCCCAAAATATTTGCTCCAGCAACTTAACGGATGTTTATCGATGGCGTCTGGCTGGTAGTTAGTTGACCGTCTGACGCCGTGGACGAAAACGAGTGGAACGTGACAGGGACTGACAAGTCGTGGTGTTGATTCTTGTAAGAGAATGCGAAACGACGTCGTGGAATTGAGTTGGAAAATGCGTCAGGATAAAGAAATGGAGGTATCTGCACAGTAAAACTCTTTTATAGGAAGAAAGCTATTGCATTCCTACTTCCTCTTCAAGTTTTTAAGACCCATCACCGACTCTCTGTAACTTCTTGATTCATTAGCAATGGCATCTTCAAGACTCTGTCTGCTCCTCCTATTCTTTCTCTTCTCCTTTCTTTTTATCAATCAGCAAGTCAAATGCGATGGTAAGCATTTCAACATTATAGTTTGTTTCGCAGTTTTCTTTATAACACTTTTCAAGAAACCTGTACTTTCTTTTTGTTTCTTTAGTTTCCGCCTGTTCTTTTCGTGCACTATCTTCAAATCTCGAGTTTATTGAGATCTGATCGCTGATTCTTGTTGTGTGTGTGCGTGTGTGATTTTGCTTAAACTATATTTGCAGGTTTTTTTGTAATTGGTGTAGTTATGTTGTATGATTGATTCTGTGTAGATATAAGCTTACTAAAACAAGAGATTTGAGGGCATATTATGCAAGTACTTTAGTTTAAATTTTTATTACTGAAAGGCTATTGAGTCAATATCTAATCATAGCCAATCCAAGATACATCAATAAAACAATCGGAAATATCACCCGTAGATCATAATGTTTTTGTTGATATTTTTATAAATGTTGTTTTGTGGCTTCGACTTGAGTGCTCTTAAACATTGGGATTGCTGCTTATAAACTTGGAATTAGAACCACCTAACTAGGCATGGCTTTTACTTGAGTGCTCCTAAAAATTGGTTGCTGCATAGAAACCTGGAATTAGAAGTTACCTAGGAACCGGAAAATGGAGAAAGTGTGAGGTTGCGTGAGGTTTGGTTGGGGAAGAATCATCCATAGATTCTATGTTTTTCCAATGAGGGATATTTTTACTTTTCCTTGTACCACAACTGTTCTGGTTGTTAATGCATCGCTGGTATTGTTTTTGTGCATGTAATTTCTGCTTACAACATGTACAAGAACTAGCATACTAAATTTGGTTAGCGTACATAAAAAAGGTTGTCTAAAGAATTTTTTGAGTGCCCTACATTTTCCATCGGAAAAGCTAGTTTTGCTGCATGTTCAGAATGCAAAAGAATTGTTGACTTAATTCTCCCATGAAGTCTGTGGCATTTTCCCCTCAGTCATATTGATTTCTCTATTTCTTCTGTGGCTAAAATTTGCTGAGTCTAAAGTGGCAAAAACCACATTACTCAATTGTAATTCATTTGCGTCAAATGTTTTCCCTCCAACACCAATTGATATACAAACACTAACATCTCCACTACATGATTTACCTGCAGAGGAGGATACACTCCTCGAGGGCATCAACAGTTACAGGAAATCCTTGAATTTGACTACCCTTACAAAGAATGACAATGCAGAATGCCTTGCTGACGAACTAGCTGATCAATTTAAGGATCAGCCTTGTACAAACACCACAGGCTCCAACACAGTATCAGGCACTGAACCTCAGTTCCCTAATTATGAAAGCATTTTGGCCAAATGCCATTTGAATATTTCCAACACGAGGGATGGAGTTTCAATGCCTGCTTGTGTTCCCAACTTGGATCCAAGTCTTGTACTTACTAACTTCACACGGACTCAGTACTCGGGTAATCTCAATGATACTAAATATACTGGAGTCGGGATTGGTTCTGATGGTAACTGGATTGTTGTTGTTCTGACTACTAGCACGCCTGAAGGAAACTTTGAAAATGCAGCGCCTAATAGTGATAGTGCAGGCAGCCTGACAACCAAGATTGGTCTTTTCTCTCAATTATTGGTTCTGCCGGTGGGTTCTCTCTTCTTCTTGTAAACTAAATGGCTGGTTACCCTTTCATTGCACTAATATTCTGCTGCGGAAGGCAATTGATTAGAGGGTGTCTCCGATTCATGTTTTGCGTTTTGTAGTTGTGGGGCAAGGATAAATTTTTCCAATTACACCTGTTTCCTTTTAGTAAAACATTATAAATTCCTTTATAACTGGATATCTAGGGCTGCTATATCATCTTGCCTTCTCCATTACTGTTGTTTGCTATGTAATGATCATTTTTATGTCTCACGAAGATGAACAAAAGATCAGAGCATTGTATCTTTTATCAGATGCAATTCCAGTTTAGCAAGCACTTGATATCATCTTCATAATAAATGTGCTTCATACATTTCTGGTTCCTTTCCAGCTCTACTGAGTTTATTTTATTGATCCAAATTTACACCTTTTAGGCCTAACCAAGAGCCAAAGGTTATTCCATATTCCCTATCACTGTCTATCTTTATCAGCAAAGTAAAGCGATCACGTGTCAAAATTTAGCTGGTCATCTCAAATTATGTCAAGTCCAAAGTCAAGATTAAGACAAAGTTTGGCCAATGGAAAGAATCAATGATATTTTCACTTCGGGGTCATTACAAAATTATTCCATTGTAAAATATTGATTTGAACAGGAGTATTAAGAATTTTAAAAATCCCTTCTTTGCTGCAAACTGGGTGTGCTCAATAACCTCACTTGGAAACAAACTTGGTTTCCAGTAATCCAATAGCTGCTGCATTTTATTGCATCTAAAAGAATATTTCCTCCAACAAATGGCCATATGTAGTGGAGCCTCTTTCTTGACAGGAGCTCCATGTATTAATTCTCACTGCAATCACACACTCTTGATTCTGGAGGGTGTGACGAACATATACCTTCTAAGTGCAAGTATTATGACCCATGTCGTCTTTGCAATTTTCTCTTTTATCATGAGAAGCAAAGCTCCGCTTAGCACTGTCTTCAAGTTCTGGGCTGGCAACCCTTTGAAGAAACCCAACAAGCCTTCCCTTTTCCAAATTGCATATATTGCACCCAAAATTGTCTTTCTGGTTTTTAGTTGAACGTCCCGAAGTCCATTTTCCTCTGAATCTGCAGCTTGAATCATCACTTTACACCTGCCAAATGTTCGAAACTTCTATAGTTCAGGGTTGGATGATGCCTTGAATGAGAGGGATTTCATACTTTCACATCCATTTCACTTAACATTGCATCAGAAGATGGATAGTATAACATATTAAAAGAACAATGAGAAATGATAAAGGGATGAATTGACTATGCACCTGATAGCTGGGTACGTAATGCAAGTAGCAATACACTTTGAAACTGCACCCAGAATAAAAGCGGAAAAGGCAGAAAGAGCCTGCGGGGATGAATCTATATCAGATCTTCTGTTGAGCTGCTTCGTCAAAAGTCTTTGTTTCAACTGATCAAATACTGTGTACTGTAAAACATAGAAGTCTACTTCAGCTTGTTTTTTGGTAAATTCTCAAAATTCAAATCACTCCTAGCCGGAGTCGCCTAAAAATCTAATAGTCTTTCCTGAAATTTGATAAAAAATGAAAGTACAATCCAAATCCATCAGAATCAATCAGATGGTAAAATCTCAGTCTTTCATTTTCCTCATCCAAAAAATACCTATTCCAGAGATACACACCCTCCCAACTATGGATATGGATTCAAAACCTGCTTTTCCTTCTCAAAATATGCATATATAGTCAAGAAGATACCTGAATGGATGGGTTTGATGTCAGAAGAAGAGATATGCCAAGACCATCAAATGCCTCACTCCATGTTTCCTCATAAAGGGTTTTCCAGATTCCTTTGGACTTCCCAAAAGCACTGGTTTGCATTCTTGAGGATGCTGTATCCAAAGGCTGTAAAACAAAAACAGGGATTAGGGTGCCTTGTATTAGAATTCAAACAGCAACCAAAAGCTGCAATGAATTAGGCGACTCTAAAAGTGATTACCTACATTATCAATGATCATTCTCTAGAGAAAAATTGCACTTCCTTCTTATTTCTCAACCAACAAAATTAAGACATCATGTGATACAAAAGAAACCCCAGTATAAAAGTAGTCTAATCTTAAATATGTCCTCATAAAGCATAAAATAGAAGACACATCAACATTTGATTCACCTGTGTGACTACGACAGTACAAGCCCCAGCAGCTGCAGCAATTATCAAGTTTGCCTTTGTGCCAATCCTTTTATTCCCACTTTTCTTCAAGTACAACCGCTTAAAGAAGCTGTACCCATAGAAATACACAAACTGTGAAATAAAAGCCTGCAAATTCTTCGTTCCAAGGCCCTGGTACAGTGAAAGAACCTGACCAGAAGAAATTGCCTCCCAAAAAACATCAGAAATATTCCTGCATAAGTCACAGCCATTCGTTATTTGCAATCTTCCCTAAACAAAGCCTCAATCAAGCAACTAAATTCTTTTTTTTTTTCTTTTTTGATTCCAAAAGCCACTTGCAAGGAAAAAATGAATCCAAGAATCCCCATATCTTACACTAAATTCCACGATGCAAGTATAACATCTCAATTGTTTCTTTTATGAACATAATGAAGGTATTGCCCCTATAATTCTTCAATAAGCTAAGAGGAATTAGCAAATAAAAACCCTTTACCTCTAATGAAAATCAATACACTATCAGTCAACATAACTGAGCTGATTAATTCATAAACAAAACAAATTATACTGCACAGCAGCAGCACATGAGTCGTGCCATAAATACATAGTTGATAATCTTCAAATTTACAGCCGAGCACGAAATTAGAGTATAATAAACCATACCAACAGAACCAACACACCACGCAGATATACGGGAACTAGAAAGACAGACACCAATCGAGTAGGACATTAGAGTTCAGAAGTAGGACCCCAAAAAAAAAAAAATTACCTGTACTTTTGTTGACGGTCAGTGGCTTTAAGTTCAGCTTGATACTTTGTTTTGCAGGTATCAAGAGGGTAGAGGATGGTGGTACTAACCAGAGAACCAATGGCTCCTGATGTTGCCTCTGACAAGGACTCCATATCAAAAGCCATTTCTTTTTTCAAAGCAAATATCGAAGTATGTCTTCCAATTCCAAATATCCAGAAAGTAACAAATATATAAGCAAGCAAGAGGCAAGTTATAAGGTTGGAGAGGATGCTAAAATATCTGTCCAAGTTAGGAGTCCTGGTTAAAAATACTACTATTACCGTGCACTGTATTAGCTGAAGGAACTGAAAGTGATGTGGATGTACATGCATACAAATTGTTATTGATGTATCTTTTTGGGAACCGGAAACGTAAAATTGCTTCTTTCTCATTGTCTTAAACGGTATGGATTAGGGTGAACGGTCAGTTGACGGCGTTTGGTGCTCTTTTATAAAAATAAAAAATTTAGATGCACATAAATTGTTTCATGAATATCACAATGGTAAATATATACAAATCTTAGACTTGAAATGAAATTTCATTTTTATATTTCAATTCACATATTTTAACATTCGAGGACAAATATGCAAAATAAAACAAAAATTATAGTCATACAAATAAATATGCGAAAATTACAAGAGAGGAGACACAAAACGCAAAGAACGCACCAATCATTTTATTTCATTTCTTTAATTTTGAAAATAGATCCCACACCTCCCCTTTTCCCTCCCTTCAAAATTTCACTCACAGCTGCCCTCTCTCCAACGTCTCTTTTTTCTCTGCCTTCTCTTTCAAACTAACCAACACACTTCTCCATTTCCAAAACCAAAACCCTAAGGACAAGCATTCCACCAAATGCAAGACCTTTTTGGATCGGTTCGCCGATCCTTGGTGTTAAAATCCACTTCTGGTGAAGATGGAGGATTCAGCGGCATAGTAGAGAAGATCGGTTCCAGTATTCGGAAATCTCGAATATTCTCTAAACCGCCGCCGCCACTGCCAGCGCTTCCTCCTTGTAAAAAGGACGATACGCCTCCGATCCGATGGCGAAAAGGAGAGTTAATTGGATGCGGTGCGTTTGGTCGTGTTTATATGGGAATGAATCTTGATTCTGGAGAGCTTCTCGCTGTTAAACAAGTTAGTCGAAAAACATAAAATCTCTTTTTTGCTTTTTTTATATGATTTGATGTTAATTGTGTTTCAATTTTGGTTGCATAGGTTTTGATAGCGGCCAACAGTGCTTCAAAGGAGAAAACGCAGGTAAAGATTGAATTTTTAATTTAGTTATTGTGGATATAAATTTGGTATAAAAAACTAGCCTTTGCTTTACAATTGGGAACACTAACTGAAGCGGCAGCTTAGTTAATTGAATAGACGTGTTTATGATTGGAAATTACATAATTTTTACTTGAACTCTTGAAGCAAGTGTTCTCATGGATTTTGCCTATCTTTTTTTTGAATTTGGAACAGGCTCACATAAGGGAGCTTGAGGAAGAAGTGAAGCTTCTCAAGAATCTTTCACATCCAAATATTGTTGTGAGTATGATATTTGAGTTTATAGTTCCAGTGATTTGATTGGTTATTGCTTGTTAAATTATTTTGCTCCCCTTGTTTTTTAGAGATATTTGGGAACTGCTAGAGAGGATGACTCGTTGAACATTCTGCTGGAATTTGTTCCGGGTGGATCCATATCATCACTTTTGGGCAAATTTGGATCCTTCCCTGAGTCTGTAAGTTGATTAGTAGCTTTGAAATTTATGAATGTAGGTATTTCAGATGCTGGTGAGAGCTGGCATTTCTAATATTGTTGAACAAGCAGGTTCTAAGAATGTATACAAAACAGCTTTTATTGGGGCTGGAATACCTTCATAAGAATGGTATCATGCACAGGGATATAAAGGTATTGCTTTGTTCCTTATGCACACTATATTTAGGAGATTCCTTTCTTTCTCTCATCTACTATTTGACAACACTTCAGGGGGCAAACATTCTGGTTGATAACAAGGGGTGCATTAAACTCGCCGACTTTGGAGCATCCAAGAAAGTAGTCGAACTGGTATCCATATCACTTTTTCTTATTTTCAGATTGTGGTATTGTCTGGAGAGTTTTGGTGGGCATCATCACTGAGGTTACTATGTTCTACAGGCTACTATAAATGGTGCCAAGTCAATGAAGGGTACTCCATACTGGATGGCTCCTGAAGTTATTCTCCAGACTGGGCATAGCTTGTAAGAGCATTTATTTCCTTTTCCTTTAAGTTGATATCCTGTAATTGTCATGAGGCAGACATATAATGATATTCATTATTTTGAGCTTTTAATTTAGACCACAACTACAATACTAGAAGCTACTGCAGTCAATGTTAGTAGACTAGCAACTCTCACTCTTGTATTGATATCAGATAATTCATATCTTTAGTTCTAGAAGCTACTCTAGTCAATATTTTGCTACTCTTTTTCCAAATTATAGTCAATGTTGTGACAAGCTTCTGCTAAATAGTTCCCTTAAAATGGATATAGAGTCCATCAGAGGTAATTGTGAATTAAAATAAATGTTGAAATAATTAATTGCTTGGTTTAAAAAAATGGAATAATGAATCACAAGATAGTCCATTGGTGTTGAGGTCAAATGTTGTAGTTTGAATAGTATAAGAATTTTCAGTGAATGAAATTTATTTATTATGTTATGCACCTATGCAATTCATGGCTGGGCACAGCTTTTCATTCTCAAAGCTTATTAGTTTTGATATTCAATTTCTTAGCTCTGCTGATATATGGAGTGTTGGATGTACCGTGATTGAGATGGCCACAGGAAAACCTCCATGGAGCCAGCAATATCAAGAGGTACCCATTTGATGACATTTGCTGTATTTTTTTATCCATTGTATTGGCTTCATATTTAAGAAGTAATTATAATGCTGAAGTTCACATGCTGTTTTTCTATTACTTTTGCAATCTAAGAAGGGTTATCTTTTCAGGTTGCTGCCCTCTTCCATATTGGAACTACCAAATCTCATCCTCCTATTCCTGACCACCTCTCCATTGAGGCAAAGGACTTTCTACTGAAATGTTTGCAGAAGTAAGTCAAAATTTCTATTTATTTTTTGTCTTCCTATGTTTTCCTATTTCATTTCTTTTGAAAGAGGCCATCAATTTGTTGATTTTAGTTGGATTACTATAAAATTTTAGGTGGAAATTATATTATGCATTAATCATTTATGAATTTTGAAATGAAATATTTACATTTTCTTTTAGTCAATTTTTCTTTATCATAATCTCATTATGACTCTTGGCATGGCGGCAGGGAGCCAAACTTAAGGTCTACAGCATCAGACTTGTTGCAGGTAATTCTTTTGTGAAGTTTAATTTGCTTATCAAATCTTTTGTTCCATAAGCTGCTTGGATACATTAATTTACATACTTGGAATACATGCTAGCATCATGTATTTTGCAAGATGAAAGTGAAGATTACTTTGAGGTTGTACTTATTTAAATGAAGAAGACTTTTGACTTGGTTGTATTGTTCTCTAAATTGTGCAGCATCCATTTGTCACTGGGGAGTATCATGAACCTCATTTAGTATTCCGCAATTCAGTTAGGGTAAATATGCTTAGATATTGACTTCTATACTCTTTCTTTTTTTTTACTTAGCATCTGTCATTCATTGGATCTTTGTTATTTTCAGGAATCCGGGAATCTGATGGCAGCTGCTGGGATGAATCTTAAAAACTCGTCAGTAATTTAATTTTGTACTTTTTCGTCAGTTGTGTTCTCTACTATGTTGACAATTGAACATGTATTTATGGTGCAGTATAAACCCCGTGATTAGAAGGTCAGCCTGTGCAGGCTTGAAGGATGTTTGTGAAATGGGCAGCATAAGGTATTCGACTGTATGTCCCGAGCATATACCAGAATCAGGATCCTATTGGGGTGAAGTCAATTTTGATGACGATATGTGTCAAATAGATGATAAAGATGATTTTGCGATAAGTGCATCGGCTAAGTTCAAGTCTGTCTTTGTATCTGCTGATCTAAATAAGGTGATGCGCTCTTTTTGGTTTTATCACACAGTTCATATTTTTGTACTTTGAAATTTTCCTTCAATAATAATAGGAAAATTTGTTTATTTTAATCAGAGCTTCAATCCTATGTGTGAACCCATGGATGACTGGCCATGCAAGTTCGACGAAAGTCCAGCATCAAGGAGAGGTGGAATTAATTTCTCTTCTGGTCAATCAATCAAAGATATTGCTGGAAGCCTTGTAGAATCTGATAAACCAAAGTATGACTTCACATTTCCATGTGGACCAATATCAGCTGAAGATGATGAAGAAGTTACTGAGTCAAAAATTAGAGCCTTTTTGGACGAGAAGGTACAATTTTGTTTTCGGAGGCCTTCAATTTTGTGAATGCAGTATGCAAATTCCATCAAGGAATGATCATGAACATTCTTATTTATTAGTCCACTTATGTCTAGGTATCAAGTTTCCTATTCTTAACTAGACATAAGTGGACTGATAAAAGCTTTGTTTTCAATTTCCTTAATTGCTTTTGCCTCTGACTAGAGTGGTCATAGAAGTTTTTAACACTTGTTTCTGTAAACTTCAACAGGCTATAGATTTGAAGAAGCTGCAAACCCCTCTATATGAAGAGTTCTACAACACATTGAATGCAACGGGTCCTCCAAATGCTGGTAGAAAAAATAATGAAAACATTACAAATTTACCTAGCTTACCCCCTAAAAGTAGGTCACCTAAACGTTTACCCAGCAGAAGACTCTCTGCAGTTGATGCCGGTAACTGTGCTAGTCCTGGTAGTGGCAAGATTCAAGTATCAAAAGAGAGTAGTGTCCATGACCGAGTTTTGCAGGAAATTCATCCACCTCAACTTGATGAGTGGAAAGAGCTGATTCTTGATTCCCAGCAGGGAACTATTACTCCTAGGTATGCTTGTTTTTGCTCGGTGTTGCTGTTTCTTTTAGTTTAAATTTGTGAAAGAATCATGTTCTTTAACATTCTATACCTGAAAATGGATTTCCTAATTTCCAGTATGAGCTTTTCTGAGAGGCAAAGAAAATGGAAAGAAGAGCTTGATCAAGAGCTTGAAAGAAAACGAGGCAAGTTACTTTGATCTCTCCATTATTAGAATAATTTTCATCTATGTTGGGTCGCAGGAATGATCTTACCAATTCCTATTTTTATTCATATGGCGCTACTTTATCATTAAAGTTTCTAATTCCATTGAAACAAGAAAGAAGGTGCTTGAAAAATGCTTCAACTCTTTCAGCTCCTAGACGTGAAAGATTATGATTGTAAACTTATCAGGCCTTTGAACTGGATATTGATTTTGTTAAAGTTGTTATATTCTGTTGTATTGCAGAGATGTTGCGCCAGGCAGGTGTAGGTGGAAAGACATTATCACCAAAGGATAAGTTTATAGTTCGACAGAAGGATCGGTTACAATTTGTGTTCCCTGAAAAATAAATACACGTATCTTTCTCCCTTGTAATTGTCTGTCTTATTGCCTGATGGAAAAATTTATGATTTTCCATGGTGAGTTATTGATGTATGTATTCATATTTGTTGAAATGGTGTCTCATAAGCTAAAAATAGCCAGCTTCCCACAGGTTCGATTGTATTCTCTGCCCTTGTGGTTCAGCACAAAAGAAATGATATTAACAGTATATTTTATATTCTGCCCTTGTGGTTCAGCCCAAAAAAGAAAATGATATGAGCAGTATCATTTGTATGCTTTTTGATTTTCCTCCACCCATTGAAGTTAATAAGAATTTTTTATTTGTGTTGAAACTTTAAATTGTAAAATAACCAAACCATAACATGAACGTACAAGGGTTTCTTAGTACCTAAAATACGGGTTTCTTTGTCCTTATTGGGCTGGGTTGCAAAGCCAGCTAGCCTGGCCCATTAATTAATTTAACTTGTTGCCATTTTTTATGTGGCTGCCAAGGCTTTTTTTTTTTTTTTTTTTTTTTGAATTTCTCTACAAGTGACTACAAAGTTAGGTTGCCCAACTGCCCCCACTGTTTGATTTGTAGATATGGTAATGTAAAGGCAGGCGACATAGTTTTCTGTTTTGGTCAAAAAATGTCAAATTTCTTGCAATCAAAGAATATAAATGTTGTTGCTCTTGAAAGATACTACTAAAGGAATTTCAATGTTCAGGCCATACCGACACCAGGTATTTACTTGGTTTCAATGGTCTAAGCCGAGATTCGTGGATGGCTGCCTTATCACTTGTGAGACTTGAGAGATGAGAGTTTCGTCACGAGGTTCAAGTTTCCACCACACAGATTTTTGACCTCTTGTACTAACATTTTAGCAAAATACCTCCCGTCTTATTTTCTTTTTAAAAAAAGAAATATATAATATGTTATTTCCATCTTAATAAATAAATTTAACTTAGAAAGAATCAGTACCAAGTTTGAAATTATGAAATTTCAAATTTAAAACGTTACCAACAATAGCTCTAAGTTACAAGTGTGTACGAATAACTAAGCTAAAATGTAAAATGTAAAATGTAATTACCCATCAGAATGTATTTAGTGTTATAAAAGAATATTCAAAGGGAAAAAAAAAAGAAACAAGCATGTACAATAGTGTAATAATTAAATGGATGGATATGTGAAACATGTCACCATGCAGACATTTATTTCATTTAAATCATTAATTATAGAAAAATTAAGAAGTCAAAAAGAGCATGAGTTTGGTAAGAAAATGATTAAGAATGTAATAATAAAAAAGAAATCATGAATTAAGGGAGCCGGCCGCCCTTATTCTTCTCATGTTACCTAATTGCATGTACAGGATAGGACATTAGGACTTGTCTTCCCTTCCCATAGTTTTCTATCAAAAAATAAATAAATAAATAAATAAATAAATTCTTCTTGTTCCCTTTCTCCAATTCAATGTAATCTCCTCTCCTGTTGATATCCCAGTTTTTAATTTTTTTTTTTATTTATTTTCAGGTCAAAAAAACATCAACTAAAAGATAGGCCTTTTGATTTCAATTTGTTGAATATTAATTGCATGCAGCTGAGAAAGTAATCAAGAGCCACAAAAATCAGACAACTAAAAGTGATTGAAAGGATATATGTCTGTGTGGAATTTGAGTATTGGACAACGTCTTTTTCTCTTTTTTTTTTTTTTTTCCTTTATAGTATAAAATAAAGAGAATCTCTAAACGTGAAAGACCTGGATTCTGGGAAATCAAACATTATCATGAAAAAGATCAGAAAAATATCAGACACAAATCATCATTAGCAAAGATGAAAATTTAAAGAAAGAAAGATAAAAACATCCCCTCCTTTTCATTGTTTATATGCTACCTGTTCGAGAGGACATACGCCTAAATTTGGCCCTTTTCAAAGTTGCTTTTTAAGGTTGATTTTTTGTACTAAAAGTTTTCTTTTTTTTACCCGAAATGAACAAATTTGATAAATTTTTTATAATTTACCAACAAACGATTGGATAATAAAAATAAACTGCATTTTTCAGACAATTAAAATCCTGAAAATTAAAAATTCGGGCGGTTGAAAACCTGAAATCCTAAACATTATGATTTTCTATTCGGCCAACCAAAACTATATACAGCTGAGATTGAGTCATCAATAATAAATATGATGACTATAAAATTAAATATATCATATAAAATACCATGATTCCATTGAATATTCTTTTAAATTTTAGGTAGCTTGATAGTATCAATCGCACTTTTCCTTTGTTGTCCATTTAAATGACATGAATGTCCCACCAATTATTCCCAAAAAGTTAATCTCGATATCAATTCAATTAAGGAAGTCTTAATTAAAACAGAGAAAAAATGTTTAAAATATTAATTACAAGAAAAAAAAAAGGAAAAATAAACTTTGGATGATTTTTAATAATTCATTTTTCTTTTATCGGGGTAAGGGAAATCAAACCTGAATTTGTTATCTGGTCATATATACACTTGCCACTACACTATAACTTGATGTGTATATGTAATAATTCATGAGATATATATAACAGAAAGATGAAATCAAATGAGGGGTTTCCATGTTTTTGAAATAGGATTCTGCTGCTATTTAAAAATGAAATCAAATCAACCTATGAGCTGAGGTTCAGTTGGCAACGTAAGCTAGACATATGGAAAAAGCTTTCGGATTCGATCCTCACTTAACATATCTACAGAGAGGAGCGAATAGCCGTAATTGTGATTAAACCCTGAGTCGAATTAGCCGGTTCTTGATAATAAAGTCCAGATAGAGGTGGTTTAAAACAAAAGAAATCAAATGGATAAGCACATAGGAACTCTAGTGGTGTTAATTGAAAGCCCACTTTATGGACTCTTTCAATGGTTCAAACAAGTCCTTATCTTATTGTTTCTTCGTCTGGTAAACTTCTCATTAAGTGCTTTGTATACATATAAAAGTACTTTGTATATATATATATATTGAGCACATATAAAGAAATATGGACATAGTGCACAGTAATCAAACATGGGTTTTCAGTTTTTACTGTGCAACCAAAAGCAATTTATGGGAAGGATTTGCATTGAAAAGAAAGGGACAATTGGTGAGGTGGATGATATGGATAGCCATTGACTGAAGAGATTCACAATTTCTTTTCATATATGTGGATTCTGAATTGTACCACTTTCACCCCATCTATAACTATCAGGATGTCACGATTATTTTCTAACCACAATTATGGTTTTAATTCTAATAAATTAATTTAAAAAAAAAAAAAAAAAACAATGAGGCTATGTTTGATTTCCATATTACATTTATGTGCATATACAAGTGTACACGTTTTTCTAAATAAACAACATATATATGTTCGTCGATTACAAGTCGTGGAAGTCACATAACTTGTATTTGATAGTTTCATCTTTGTATCATTTAAATTTATACACATGTCCATTTATGCCAATATAATTCATCATGCATAAAATTGGAACGTAAAACACAAATATATGAGACGATTATATTAGCAAAAGTTAATTCTATTCAGGTGAATTTTACTTGTAAGATAATTTATTTGAAACCTGAAGTTGTTATTATTTTCGTTTGAGCATGACGATAAATGTATGCGCGTGTGTGTATATAGCACTCTGTTGCTATTAATTTACCTTCCTTAGGGGAAAAAAATGAAAGAGATGTTCTAATAATAGATAGTACGTCGTGTGTATGATTGAGGGGTTGTTGCCCTAGTCTATTATCCATATCCAAAGAATGAGCAGGTCAATTTTCCTGTAATGTAGCTTAATTAAGACTGGTGTATAAATATATATATGTGTGCAAAAGGTTGGGAGAGGGTGGATATGTGGATATGAGTGTGGGGTCTAAGGTAGATGATGACTGGCTTTTCACGACTGAGATTGGATCCTTTTGCTTGTGACGCCATGTTTTTAGTAGACCCACAAAAACGCATAACCCCTTCATTTTTCTTTTTAACCTACATTTTTTATTTTTTATAAATATATTTATATTCTTCAACCCATTCTTATTCTTCCCTCCAATTTTGATTTTCCTTTCATTTTGTTGAAATTGCATTATTTCTGGACTCACTTTATCCCATTATTTTTTCGTTGTCACAACATGATTTCAGGTTATTATAACTAGGAAATTTATGATTAAAAGAACCACACAGTTATGAATGTAGCTCTCTCATTATAATATATTGAACAAAATTTTTCAAGGCTTAAATTGAAGTGTGATCCAATGGCAAGCACGGAAAGCATTTCACATTTGCGCGCTCTAGAAAAAATCGATTTACACGTTTTTCTTCGATTTTACAAAAATATTATTTTCATTGTTCAAACTCTTAACTTTTATTTTAAAGTAACTTGATTGATATTATCAAATCAATCATTAAATAGATTAATATACGTAAATTAGAGAAAGATCTCTTTTTGATAGATTTTATTTGAAAAAGGAAATAATTATTGGTTTTCAAAGATTTTATTTTACAGAAATAATGGAACTCAAAGCATTAGAAATGCACCCGAAAAAGGAGCAGAAGGTATATAAAGTATAATCTTTGGAGTCCTTAGCTACCAAGAAATCCATAGAAAGCTAAAGAAAATGGAACTTTTAAGCAAATGGTCCTCATTACATATATATAACTTTACCTAATTTCTTTCAAATGCAACAGAAAGCTATCTTTGCTTGTCTTTAAACATGCTTATGGATCATATCAAATTTGGTGGCTTCGTGGATTGCATACATGGTGGATATACTTAAAGAGGAAAAGAACCCATTCATGAACATTTTAAGCCCTTTAAAATGACTCTTTTATATATATTTTTTTTTTCCCTACTTTTCTAGTGGCATCAGCTATTTTGTTTCTTAATTTTTTGTAATTAGGAGAGGGGTTTTGGCCATTTATAATTTTATATAATTTTCATCCACTGATCAGTTTGTGGACACAGAGAAAATTTCTTTTGCTCTTTTCTATTTTTTAAAAAATAATTTTCTTGTAAACCTTTCCTTTATTTATGCATGTGTGTCACTTTTGGCATGTAGGAACGATATAATGTATTGTGGCGGACTGCATAAGGATTGGTTAACAGCCAACTACATCATGTACTGGATTCTCAACCAAACTTTACTTAGTATCAGGAATTAAAATTTAAAATTATCACTATTGAAAGGGTTTTATCCATCCCATATTTTGTTCTTGTGAACAATCCATTTACGAAACTATTTATATACCAAGCGGAGATAAGTCTTATCCATTAACAGACGAAATCATCACTAAAAAATGAGATATTTTCATATGAATTTTACTCATTACACGATAAATTGTACGTCGCTATTGAAAAGATTTTAACCTTATCATACCTTGCGAAGATACCTGTTTATATCGGCATAATTATTGCACTTCAATTTATTTTTAATAATAAAAAAAAGATGCATTAAAATCTAAAATGATATTGCAGAGAATAAGAAAAGAAATTTATAACTATCCAAAAGATTGATTGGTATCTAACTTTCAAACATTGACCACAAGTAGGAAGCATTCACGTGTTGAATTGAGGACCATAACGTATTTACTGCAAGAAGAATCGCCTACGATTTTTTTGCAGAATTTGCCATAAAACCAAATTTACATATCTAGCTATGGACATGAAGACTGAACAGTGAACAAGACTCCAAAATACATACATACATACACAGATAATAATAATCTCTGCAGGTCGCTGTATCTATAATTTTGTATATATATGTTAGAGACTGCCATGGCTGAAGAGAGTAATACCTCGCCCAGATAGCTACTAGACAGCATTCATCACCCACAAGTGGATTTGGCAGTGATTCGTATTTCGTACAAAAGCTTCCCCCCAACTTGCACTCGTACTTTAAACACCTTTATTTTCATGGGCAGCTTTGGCTTAAGTTGTGAGTTTAAATTCAAATTAGTGAAATTTATTTTTTTTTCTTTTTCTTTTTTAATTTCTCATCGAGTATTCTATACCGTTACTGAGGGTGAGATTATTTTTATTTCGAAATTTATTACATATTCTTTTTCATAAGTGTTTTTTCATGAATCAAATCCGAATAATTTAAATGGTGTTGTTTGGTTGTGCTCTTAAGTCTTGTTGATGAGAGCAACATCTATAGGCTTGGACCGTGGATGACAATCGCTGTGGTTGCATATATTGTGTACAAAGATTTTTGTCCGACTCCCAACGTACGGATTGTATGTACACAACCACACCTACTGCTGATTTGTATTGGAAAGGATAAGATTTTGAATTTTAGTTGAAAACATTGAAGTAGTAGATATTAGAAAAATAGCTTAATCCTACGACTTAACGCCATCCAATACTATTTTACCAATCAGACAATGCTTCCACGTAGATTATTAGTATACGGGGGGCCATTTTTATTGAAATTTTTTTCCAGCACGCGTTGAAATTGTGAATAAAAGATGAAATTGGAATTCCATTCTAATATATAATCTAATTTTAATAACATAAAAATTATTGATAATAATATATATTGCTTGAATTTTAAAAGGTGAGATGATGTAGTAAGATTCTCTTTTCTTTTATTAAAAGGTTTAAGCCCTGGATACGGTTACCTTATAAATACTCTTTCTGGACTAATCCGATGCAAATCTAGATTAATCGGGTTAATAAATTTTGGACAACAGATGGTTAAAAATAATATTATTTAAATAAATTACATGAATTAAAGTATAATTAGTAAATAGTAATGGTCCGACCTCCAATAACATTCATGTTTAGTGACACAGACTTTGTTAATATAAAATCTTGAACTTGATTCTTGCAATTGATTGAAAATGAAAGTTTAGGGTTAGGTCAAACACGCATTGTGACTTCACTAATACATTATTTTACCAAGACAAAATCATATGCATGCTACCTTCATTAAGTAAATAGTTTAGTAGCGACTGTTGGTAAAATATTCTACAGCCAAAAGAAAAAAAACAAGGCTCATACTTTTGGAAAATGGTCGATGTTAGCACATGGTTATAAGTTCTTGACGGTTCTTTTTCCTTCTTCATCATGATATGATGGAAAACTTACCATGTTAGGGTTCCAGGTCATTCCTTGATGTTCAACTATTACAGCATCAAAGACTTAACATATTCTTTTAAATCTTTTTTTTTTTTTAATTTCAGAGAATAATGATGGATTGTGTATTAAGTTTGAATATTTATGAACTATATAAAAAAAATAATAGGTGGAAAATACTTACTCAGACCGGATATATATACTTACTCAGACCGGATATATACATCCGATAAATTTAATAATGATAATTGAAGCTAATAAAATTGTGCCATCTTTTCGGTAAAGAAAAAAAATAGATAAACAATCAATTATTGAATGGATGCATGATAAATGAATATATGTTTAGTGTCGGCAAATATTTTCCTATGCAAATCATAAGTGGATCAAAAATATTTGTTATCCATTATTTAAATAAATAGAAAATAAGTACCTACTAGCCTTTGTAACAATTTCTCATAACCAAACCAAAAATTAAATGCCATTTAAAAAAAATATCACTTTTTAAATATTAAAAGAAGGATAGATCAGTCTAAATTTAATTTATAGTTTCATATGTGAACCAAAACAATGAAAATAAAAATTATGTTGAAAGTATGTCTGACATATACTAAAAAAAAAAAAATAAGAAGGGAATAGGTTAATACTATTTTCATTGATTTGGTAAATATATTTGATATGGACCGGTTTAGTCTCTATGATAAAAAAATTATATTTCAAATATTTTATTTTTAAAAAGAAGGTTAGAAGTAGTAGCGGAGGAACCTGTAAATGCTAAATGTAATGCATTTGTGTTTGCTTGCTCATCAATGTAATGCCTTTATTTTCACCTAACCAATATAACTATATATAGTAAGATTATTTTTATGGGAAAGGATGAAGCATTGTCCAATAACGATAATAACTACCTACCACAAACATGTTTTTTTTTTTTTTTTTTTACTCATAAACAAAAGGGTAATTCATTAGAAAAAAAAAAAAAAAAAAAAAAAAGAAGAGCAAAAAGGGAAAGGGACAAACCAAGAATTGTAAAAATTGATTCTAGTAATAGAGAAAAAAAAGAGAGATCCAAAATAAAACTTTAAGAAGTAGCCACCCAAAAAGTCTCCCAATTTAACAATCCTTTATTATTGTCTAGTACTACTTCACCTTCTTTGCACCTGCTTGGCCTTCCCATTTCAGCCCCAACAACATTTGTCAAATGATTTCCTTCCACCCCTTCTTTTCCATCACAGAAGGAAACATTTCCTTCCTCTGTTTCAAATTCCTCCTCTTCTTCTTCTTCTTCTTCTTCTTCAAATTCCTCTTCCATTTCTTCTTCTTCATCATAATTCACGTCATTTTCTGTCTGCCTATTTTCTTCTTTGGAAGCTGAAGCTACTTCTCCAAAAGAGTCAAATTTAGACGCAGCATCTTTGACAAAACTTAGTCGAAGGCGGCCATGGCTTCTTTCAGCTTGGAAATAAGCTGGTGGTAATGGGGCCTTCACAGCCTTGATTATTAACCTTCCATCTTCCCGGTGGGACCTAACTCGAAGAAATTCCGATCCACTCATCGTTGTCAAGGGAGGCGGAAAACTACGAGAATTCGCTTTCTTAGCTCCCAAAAGTTGATGAGGATTTTGTTGCTCCCTTGTTTGACAATTTACTATTGCTTCTTCTTCTTCTGACTCCAGCGAAGAAGACAATGAGAAAATGCTGTCATCAACAATATCAGTACCACTTTCACTTCCCAAATTTTCGGTACATAATTCCAAGCTCTTCTCACTAAGCGTTGATGGGTAACGCTTCATTAGAGGATGGACATATGTATTCTTCTCTTTCTCCATTAATGGTTCTTTTTTACTTACACTAGTGTCTGATAAAACTTGGAGAAAGCTCCACCCACCCATATCAGATTTATGTTTTTCTTCTTCATGGCGCTTTTCACTAAGTTCTTTGGTGTTAGACTCTAAAGAACAAGTTTTTAAGGCTAATTCAAGAGATTCATAGAATTGAGGTTTAGGTGAAGATAATCTAAGCCTCAATGTTCTTGACTCTACAAGTTGAGATTCAAGACAAGATTGTAAACCTTGATAAACTACAGTTGCCATTGTAATAAACAATTTACGTAATACACAATATTAGAAATCAAAATCAAAGAAATAAAATAAAATAAAAAGAAGCAGCAGTAAAAGAACTCCTCCACAGAAGTATATGGAGGCAGAGCAAAAACAGAGGAAAGCAGAGGAGTCAAGGTTTGATGTTGAAGTAGAAGAGATTTTTGGTTATCGGGAGAGAAAAATAAGGAGAAGGAAATAAGAGAAGAGATGGAACATGAAAGATAAGTGAGGGTCAGGCTGTGAATTTGTAGTCTCCGAAAAGCGGAGCGAGCGACACAAGTAGTGAGGCAGAGAGAGGAAAGGGGGGCCTCGCACCACTTGAAATATTCAATTCTTAATCTGCCACACACCGAAAAGGAGAATAAAAAAAATATAATATGTGGGAGAGCTAAAGGAGGTCCTTATTATAATTATTATTATAGTATTATCGTTTTTGACTTAATTTTAAATTTTGAAATTTGAGAAAATGAATAAAAAAAAATTAAAATCAACCCCTGATATCATTTTCTTACATGGTCATGGACAGAATTTTAGGAGTATATTAAGAATGTCTTCACATGAACATGACATAATGTAGTTGAGGAGAGAGACAGATGGGGTGTAAATTGCTCCAAGAATTACCAGATTTGCTATTCCATTTTTCTTTCCTTCCAAAAGAAAACCAACAAAAAGCCAGAAACACAAATGATTCTCTCATATATTTCTTGATACTTTGATAGTGATGGCCTGCTCTGCTCTCTCTGGCTTTCTTTCTATTTTTCTCTAAGCAAACAACACAAACACCATCCAATGTTTTTATGCAGTAGTATGATTTATTATGTCTTGAGAGTCTAAACTTTGGTTAATTAAAATTTAAAGAAAGAAAATAAAAAATGCATTGAGAGTCAAAATGTAGGTTGATTTATTTTCCATTACAAGGGAATAAAATTTAAATAAACAAGAACAAAAATCGGTCCACACCCTTTATCCCATTAATGCACACCATTTTTTGTCGACCAACTATTTAAGTGGACTATGAATAGTTATTTAGTGCATCATCTGTACATAATTAATGTAAGGATATTTATTAATGTAGGAAAACAAATAGATAAATTTAATTAATCCAAAATAAAACAATATATCAACATTATATTATATAGAGTGAAAAATGAATTTTATTTAGGAATGCATGGTTGGTGGATAAATGATATGATTATGTTTGAGAAGGGAAAAAAAAGGAATTGTTCCAACTCCAAGGCGACCGGCTACCCCGACCAGACAGAGAGCTCCATGGATGGAGCATGCATGCCCCACCATAGATTTAAAGAGAGTGCCAGTCCCCACCTCATACATTACCTTATGTTTACTTGTCAATTATTCAAACATCATCATTATTTTCAAATTCACATAATTTTTTAATATATTAACATTTTCTTTCTTTAACATTTTTAGTATATGGTTTAATACTTTTTAGCTACATTTCAAGATACTATTAGAATTAACCAATTTAATAACATTAAATTCATCTCAAAAATTTTAGAAATTTAAATTTCAATATCAAATTAAGAAAAAAATATTATTAGAATTATCGAATAAAGAATAATAATTATAAAACAAGAATAGGAATATTAATTTTTTTAAAAAAAATACACATATTGGGATATTGACAATTTTAACAAAACATAATAAATCATATATTCCATATAAATATACATTTTATTAGCGACGAATTGTGGGTGCTAAAGGACGAGTTCCCATGTGCCCCAACATTAGAAGAACATCACTACACTAGGGAGTCTATTGAATTTGTCTTTTTAATTTTTTTTTTTTAAATACATACATAACATATGAACAAAACATACTAACTCTATTGAGTCTGTAGTTAATTATTTTTTTTATTATATAATATAAAATCATGACAATTCTGAGAGAACACATTAACTTATATATCTCATACGTTAACACATTCCACTAAGATACTCCAAACACATTCTAGGTTGGATTGATGTTTAGTTAACGTCATTAATTCTGTTTAGGGTGTGGGCTTCCATTAACAAAAAAATAAGTAACTTCGTTAAACCATCACTAATTGTACGGTCAAGTTATGAAGACATGTTAAAAGCTCTTTGAAAAAGAAAGAAGTGATCGTCCACTAATGTCCCCTTTAGTTTTGTCGGCTAGGTGCTAATCTGTGAATCCTCTCACTCTCTCACTCACACTCTCTCTCTCTCACACAAAAAGATCATCAACGGGTTTGTTTGCTGTATAAATAAATAAATAAACAAAAGGAAGAAGAAGCACTTGCACTACTCCAAACCATGTGGGATAGACAACAAATGACCTACCCTAAAAATGTTTAAACTAATGCCTCAAGTTTCAATTCACTAGCCTATAAAAGTTGATTAGCTGCTAATTAATAAAAAGGTTAAAAGACTGTGAGAGAACTTCTAAGTTTAGAAGGATTCGTTGCACCGTTTAGAGTAAAAGAAGGAATTGCAACTTGCACCACCACCAGTAATAAGCATCAGCATTAACAGGTACTTGTACTGTGCGAAAAGCTGTCCGCGTTGCCTTTTCGCGGTTAGTGATCACACATGCATGAACTTGTTTTGGCTAAATAATTTTTTTTTTTTTTTTTTTTTGAGTACTGAAAAAGAGAGGATTCAAATCCAGATTTATTCCTGAGTCGTATATATACTTACTACTAAGCTATATCTTGGTACATAGCTCTTGCTGTTTTAAACTTGTAATACAACAAGAAAAAAAAAAGAAATCAATTTTTTTCAAATTTTACTTTTCAAATTAGTTCATAAAAAAAAATTTACTTTTCAGATTAATGAATTAAATTTTAATTTCTTCAACCATACAAGTTAATTAGTCATGATGAAAAATTCTTCATTTAAATTCACTCGGGGAAGAGATTTAGTCTCAATATAGGGATAAAATTGAAATTTGTGTATCTTTTACTAGATGGATAAAAAATTAATTTTTAATTATTTGCACATTCTGCTAAACTTAATAGGATTTATTTAATTATTGTAACCAATTTCATATGATTATTAAGCTAATTAAATTTCTAAATAAATATTCATTTCATAAATTTCTATAATCAGATCAATATTCTTTATTAATTTCCTCTACCAATTAAGAATATAATACATTTAGTAAGTCGATCTAATCTGGGTTAAATTTCTGAATTACTTAAATTTTTTTCTAATTTTTTCTTTTTTAATAATATTAAAAAATTTATTTGCTGATATATATATATAAGCAGGACCTCCACTACATTCTAGTTCTCCTATCAAAACAATGTATTAGAAAGATAAGAACGTAGGTTCGTTCTTCTTCTTATCATTATTTTTAAAAATGATGTGATTGCATAATTAATTATTTAATTTTTCAATGTATTTCTGATAATTAATTTCTTCCATTGTTCTAGAAAATGATTGATGCTGACTTTACAATACTAGTAAAGTTTCTACCATTACTTTCCCAATTAAACTAAACCGTAGAGAGTAGTGGGAACAGAGAAGGATTTATACCAAAGTATATGCCAACAATTGCTATGATTTTACACAGATTTTTTCTTTGGTTTGTATTATTTTGTCATGCTGCTTCATAATAACAACAAAAGGATTTGATTAAATCATGCAAATGATTAACAATTTATAATATATAATTCGGTATCCAATTAAGATAGAAGGCATTTAGTAATTCTAACGAACCATCAACGCCCAGAACAAAATATCTTGCAAGTCAAAAGTTTTCAACTGAGGCAAAATGCATTCATATATTTTTGAAGCGTTCTATATATCAAATTAAAAGTTGATGGTACTATGAAATTCAAGGGTTGATTTATGTAGTTTGCGAGTTCTAAAACACATTACAATTTCTTTTTTATAAAATTAAAATGAAAAAGAGGAATTTCATTAGCAAGGCAAGAACCCTCTTGCCTCACCATGTAAAAAATTCCTGCAAGTGCTATACATCCTGCCATTTTGATCATTAATTGAAAAGAGAGTATCAAGATTTAATAATGTTGATATGATTAAAACATAAACTAAAATTAAGGAATCTTTACAATGCAAATTGCAGTTAGGATTGAAAATAATTAATCAATACAAAGCGCCTTCATCGAATATATGATATATAGGATTCCTTAAAAGCTAGTAAGATTTGACTAACATCTCTATCATAATAAATCTTTGTTGCGAATATCTGATAAAAACCATAATATGTAATTACTATAAATTAATTAATGGAGACAGTTCATAAGTAGGTATTCCTGCAAATGCTGATATTCTTTAGGACAGTTTCGCTGGGCAAGTTGATATTGTTTACGCACGCACGCACTATATATAAATAAAACATTCTCTAAAGACAGTGTAGAGTACAGCCTAATTCGCCTAATAAATAAATTTGAAGGAATTCGCATAATAACAACTTGAAAACATATCATCCCTTTTAAGCATCGGTGACCTGAACTCCATATCTCTCGTCAGCGGAAAAGTCCTTCAAAAGGTAATCCTGCTACAGCTCACAAACAGATCCAAATATATATACCAGTGCCCGATGGTGTTTTCTTTTTCCTTTTCCTTTTTCATTCTTAAAGTTGTGGGTAATTGTGCAGGAGCTTTAAATTAAAGGAGCAAGATTTTGAATACCCACATTAATTAAGATGATCAAAAGGCGATTAAGAGTACAGATATTTTGTTTAAACAGCAAAAAATATATGTTTGTTCGACGAAGCAGAAAGTTTCATTTACTGGGTAATTGTGCAAAAATTAACCTGGAACGTAGCGGATAATCTGAAACGTGAATCAAAGATTAGCCGTGTTCCTAACTAATCCCTAAAGTGTGACCCTAAAAACTCTAATAAAGAAACTAGATAACCTTTGGCAGCTCTAAACGAGCATGCTTTTTGAAACCTTTCTACTACAAAAAGCTTCTTTAGTTATCAGTGAGCCAGCATTAATTAACAATTATGTATATGAGTATGTGAGATAAAAAATGGAGAAAGCATCAGGATTAATTTATCTATCTGTGCTTCAATTGATTTTGTTTAAAGAACCCTAATTAATCCCACTTAATTGATTAGTATATATTTAGAGAAAGAAATTTGCATCAGAATCCATCAACTTTTGTTTGATTATGTATTAAGTTAATGGAGAATCATTAACTAAGAATGCGTCATGTCCCTTTGGCCTTAAGTGAACCCTAAAGTTAGCCCTTTGGTTTTTCCTCCATGATAATAAATTGTTTATTAGACTTTTGCAAACTAAGACAAGAATCCAGTTCATGGCTTACCCAAGCATTTAAACAAAAAAGCACTATATATGCATACCTTTTTGACCATTTTAGTGCCACCTTTTCTTTCCTTTACTTACATACTTTAATTTTATTTTATTTATTAATCTCTCAACTTAGAATTAATTTATTATAACAACATACAACAAAACATTAAAGGACGCATACGTAATCCATGCAAACTTGTCATGGAGTTAATGGCTAATTACAAGGTGGCATTGGGCTCATAACCAGTAATAAAATCATTTCTTTAACCCAGTGAGTGATAATTAATGAGTTTAATATTCTACACTTACGACTTAAATTTTTGTTTTCACTCTCTTCTAAATTTGGCTGTACAATGTATACAGTAATTCTTGGTTAAAAATATGTAAAGCTCATCAGAGATTATAACGAGTTCAGTTCTGATAATTCATTTTCATTTTAAAATATTGTTAATTATCTAAAAAAAAAAAAAAAGAAGGTTGAATAAAAGTAAATTAATTATATAATTATGTGCATCGAGCCCATGAAAAAACTTTAAGGTGGGAATGAAACATCAAGCTGGTGAAGGTTGGTTTAGAGACAGTGACTGGACATGTGATTGTCTAGTCGATCTGATCCGTCAGATCAACTGGCATGCATGATTAGTACTGCCGCTCTTGGGGATAAATCATGATTAAACAGAATTAAAATAATTAATCTATCATTTTCATGCTAATCTATATATGTAGAGGTGGATGATGTTGAAAAGTTTGCTGAATTCAGCCTGCAAGTGCATGTTAATTTGTTAAATTAATAAAATTTTTATTTTTTTCTATTTTTTTTTTAAGTGATGATGACATTTGAAATCACTATATACATTGATGAATATGTAATAAAATTAATATTAGTATAAAGGCGTGAATAGACAAAGGGAATATTAAATATTTAATGGATATTAGTTTAAATAATTACTTATTAATGTGAGAAAACTTGTGGATTAAGTCTCCAAAAAAGACAAATCCTTGGCAACAGGTGGAGCTATGGTAGCTTTTCAGCAACCGTATTTCTAAAAGCAACTAACATACAAAATTAAGAGTTCAAATTATGCGACTTGAGCATGTGATTGATTGATCTTCCTATCTCTACAAGATGTAGAGAGTGAAAAATCTCGAGTTTAGTTATTTTTAATTTGGTGAATATTGTGACATCTAGACCCGACAAAGTGATCCTAAAAGGAAGGGTAAAGCTCTTAGGTGAGAGGAAACAAGCTAATAGAGAAGCTCACATATTAGTTAGAGCTTTTTATTCATATGTTCGCTCCCAAGTGTGTGGAACTATTCCACAATATTTGTTATCTTTTTATAATTGATAATACCACCGTATTCCATTAAAAAAAAGTGAGTAGAGTAAAAACTCTTGGCTCCCAAGTGTGTGGAACTATTCCACAATATTTGTTATCTTTTTATAATTGATAATACTATTGTATTCCATTAAAAAAAAGTGAGTAGAGTAAAAACTCTTGGCTAGTTTCTAGGATGACAGGTTAGTTAGGGTAGTTGAATGTGAGTTATATGAATTAATCAGACCATATATCAAAAAAGAGAACTAATTATCAGAGACACCTTTTTTGGTGAAATTCCTGAAGAATTAGAAGAACTCTGAAATTAAGTGTGCTCGCTTAAGGGAAATTCTAGAATTGGTGACTTTCTATGAATTTCTCTATTTTATCTGAATGACATAAATGCATTGGCCTTTCCAATCCAGTATGGAATTGAATCGATACTCTAGTCCGTTAGGCCTTTCATGGATAAAAAACAAAATAAAGAAAGGAAGCTTAAGGGAAATTCATATCTAGAATGGGTGACTTTCTATAAATTTCTCCATTTTATCTGAATGACATAACTGCTTTGGCCTTTCCAATCCAGTATGGAATTGAATCAATATTCTAATCCGTTGGGCCTTTTATGGATAAAAAACAAAGTAAAGAAAGGAAGCTTATTGATACTCTAGTCCATTGGGCCTCTCATAGATAAAAAATAAAGTAACGAAAGAAAGTTTGTTAATTAACGAATTTTTCAATAGACCCATCATGACCCTGTGTAGGATTATAATTGAAACACTTGTAAAGATTTTTATTTAAAATGTGAAAATTTAAGATTGTGATTGAACTCCCTATGAAATTTAAGTAGCTACAAATATAATCCACCCAATTTTAGAGTCAACTTTGTGAATTAGACATGAAAGAAACATGAATGGTGGGGGCACATACAAGGTGTTGACTTATGATTCTTGAAGGGTTGCCGGTGGCATGAATTATGGTAAAAGTTGGTGGTACGAATTAATTAGGTTAATGTCTTCTTTTCTATTTCTTCTAGCAGAAAACGACATTGTTGACCACTTAAAGAGTGGCACACCCACAGCACGTTGTGAAGCATCTACATGTCTCAATTTAGTGGGGAACGATGATAATTGTTTCTTGAAAATTTGATGGATTGATTTTTCAGTTTTTGGCAGCATAGTTGTTGACCTTCTTCACACCTCGTCATCTATTTAATTTCTGAAAAGCTATTGCCTGTTGACTAAGTGATAATTGAAAATTACAAAAATGCATCAAAGCTTTTGAATGTTGTTTGGAATATAGAAATTAAAATCTACTTTCTCTCTTTAATTATGATATTAGAATAAAAAATTGATTGTCAAGATGACTTAAGACATACATATATTGCTTATAGTCTAATAAGATTATTCCTCAAAATATATAGAGAAAAAAAAAATTTATTCCATAAATATCAGGTTATACCTGTCATTTTTCCTGAAATTATAGGAATATTCCATCTTCGTCTTTAATCTTTCGTTGTCTATGGAAGAGACTAAGCGAAAACCAAAATCAGAGACTAAGTAGATACCAGAATCTAAAAAATTTATAGTCGTATCTGGCACCTTTAATAAAAATCTATGCATATTGGTGGATTTTTTATAAAAAAAAAAAAATATTGAATTTTCTCCGGAAGGAATCTTAAATCTGAATTTCACTTTCCATATTCATTTCATTTTCTTATAAATTCTTGTCACTGTCTGATAATAATCATGTTCAAGCGGTCAACAAATTTCATAACTCTGTATTGGGAAAATTATGCCTTTGACATCGAGAGGAATGGCTGAAGGATATCAGAATTTGAGCACACCAACTTTGGTATGAGAGAGTGGAAGCTTTAATTGTGTAACTTGTCTTCTAAGTTCTAATTACCCTTTATTTGCAAATGATTATTAATTATGGATATTTTAATTGTTAATTAATTTTTTTGAATTAATTAGTTCCTCAATTTCAAGATAAGTGTGCTTTTTCCCCCTTGTGTTTTAGAAGCACAGCGTAGCATATGTTGCCAAATAGCAGAAACCTCACAATCACATGGGGTGAAGGAAGAGCCCAACCCAACCCAACCCAAAATCATGATTTGAGGCCCATGGAGCACATGTGATTTCAAAGCCTCAAATTTCATGGGCCCAAAATCATTAACAAAATTTATTTCAAAGCCCAAACACTTGAAATCCAGTGACACTCGTAGACAAATACTATATCAGAATTCAAAAATACGCCCTCACTTTCACTTTAACGGCAATGTATAAATATTTTACCTAAGCTTATTTTATTTCAAGTGTTCATTTAAAATTTTAAAACTATATTAATTATTTTTTTTAATTTTATCCATATTTATTAAGTATATTTTATTTTTATATTTACATATAAAAAAGATAATTTAAATATTATATCACGTATATCTAGAGAATCAATAAATTTTGATATTTTTTTAATCTTTGTGGAAAGAGCAAAGGTTATTGTCAAAGTGGATGAGAATAAGGATTAACATAAATAAAAAGCAAAGAGCCTAGAATATCCCACCCGTCCATGCGGTTGCTTACACTGGACCCTCATCTCATTCTTTAGCTTTCTCTCGTAGTCAGCCCCACACCAAATCATATGTAACCCCATGCACGTGACCTTGACAAGAGTGTGACATACACTTCGAGATTAGCACTGGGTTTAGTTGAACCAGACCAAATCGAATTGATTTGATTTGATTTGATCTGACCAAATGTGTTTACATGATAATCAAATGGGACACAACATTGTAGAAGTTGGTTTGGTATCAAAAAAACCATATCGATTCAGGTTTTTCAAATAAAATCACATAATTTGTGCATAAAAAATCAATTGCATTTATGTATAAAATCGATTTGAAACAAAAACAATGTTATACTGATCAAACCGAATGGTAATCCATTTTTTACAAAATTAATCAAACCAAAAGAAATGAGTCACATCGGTTCAATTTTTGGAACAGATCCGATTTAGTTCAGTAGAACCAAATCTCAAGCACTTCACGTGAATTTTCCAAACAGTAAAGACCAAGTATTATTTTTAGTTAAATTGTAAGGAGTTGATATATAGTAATTTACCTTTAAAATATGTAAGGAAAACATTGAATAAAAATTATATTATATTAATAATAATTTTTTAGATTATATTAATTGGAACTTGTTATGAAAGGTACTTTTATTTAATTTTTTATATATTTCGCGGGTATTCTCTTATCTTTTCTCGGATATTAATCTTATTTTAGAATTAAATTGACATATTTTATTTTATCAGTCCTCTAGAAAAATATGGAAAAAAAAAATTTAACAGTATATTTATCTTTTAATTGGAAGGAAATTTAATTATATTCCTCTGAAGTGATATATATATATATATTAATTTAATGGTAAAAAATCGTCTAAAAAGTGAGCACAAACCTTCCAGTAATATTCTCTTTCCCAAACCCATTAAAAAAAAAAAACAAAAAGTATATAAATAGAAAAGAAAATTTTCATAAATAAATATTACGTATATTAGTATAAATTACACATTAATAGAAAGAAACAAATAGAAATGGGGAAAGAAAATAAAAAGGGAGTGTGAAATGCAATGTGCGACCATTTCAAAGCGAGTTTCTCGGAAATCAGGACCAAATCTCTAATCTGTAGAGAGACAACAAGAGAGAGAACGAGACGACGATGGCGATGACGTTGCTAGAGAGCATTGTCGGTGTTCTCCTCCTTATGCTGCTTTTGATCCTCGTCTTCCTCCTCTTCGCCTGTAAACCATGGCGCTTTTTCTTCTCTTCCCGTTCTCGCACCCTCAAGGTACCCCCTCTTATCATTCCTTATTCAATCCAATTCTATTTTCTCTTCATATTCTACACCTAGATTTTTTTATCGTCTATAATGTGATGTCCTATTTGGTAGTAAGAAATCGTGGGAAAGGAGAAAGTGAATGTCAGGGGTTTGTATAACGGTCGCTTTGTTTGATGATATAGCTATGTGTTTCAATCCAGTTCAATTGAATTTTGAGAAGCTGAAAGAGAGGCAGGCGATGGTTTTACTATTGAATCTTTTGAGTGATTGCATCGGAGGTGTGGCATTTGATTTTGCCGCTAATTTTTTAATCTTTCAATTTGAGTTTTGATCGTTATGGTCGATCTTCTTTGTTTGGGTGAGTTTGAGGTGATGAATTTGGTATCATGTTGGTGAGTCATTCGGTTCTTACGATTCTGTTTGAAAAATAGGTTTAAATGACACAGGAACTTGTCCTTGCACATTGTCATTAGCTTAAGGAGGATTTGTCAATTGATGCTGGTTAATCCATATCTCCATGCAATCATTTGCTTTCAGCTCAGGTGCAATGCAGTAAGCATCTATGTATTGTCCAGAATTTGTTGCTTTCCTAGTTTTGCGCCTCAGGGAGTGTTAAATAGTGCTTAAGCGAATGAAATTTGGGATCCGTATACTTAATTTATCATAATGTATTTATGAACTTGCTCATTTTTGTCAATGACGGCGCGCTTTTTGTAGAAGTGATTTTTATATAAAATTATAATAACAGTGGGACATCAATTTCTTTTGGGGAAACTTTGCATATTTCTAATATTTCTTTAACCTCAATTTTGTGGATAAAAGGCAAACGTGAGGATGTATTTAAAGAAGGCATATGCGGCAAGCCGTTAGCGACTTTTATTATACCTTCAAAATATTCATAATAAATGTTTAAGGCAAGTAAATTGGACTTTAGAGTGGTTACTGATTTTTGTTTCCAAGTGCTTTATATGGTAATATAATCTGTATAATGAATGTGTTTTCAATATCTTAGTTGTGTTTTGGTGCACATTCTACATTTGTAGAATATTATATAAAGCTTTATAGTGTTAAAGGGCAATACAATTCTATGTGAAAATGTTACACAACGTTTATGATATATGTATCTCATCCATATTTGTAATCACTATGAATGCAAGGGTGAGGATTTATTCTTTAATTGCAAATGTTGATATGATTGCACATGCGTTTCTATATGCCATTAGGTGCATTGTTTTTCTCACTTCCTAACATCCATCTCTTTAGGTTGGTGAATTAGACAAGCCCCTTGTTTCGGAAGAAGTGGAAAGCAATGAATTGGGAAGAAATTATGATGTAGAGGGAGCATATTATCAAAATGAAGGACCATTGCGCTTGCCCCGGCCACATGGACTTGTTCATAAACAGAGGCTTCCTTCTGCACCGCCCCATTTGGTACAAGGTAGTATTGTATTTTACATCGTGTATTTCTCTAGGCTATTATGCTTTTAATTTGTTTTGCTGGTTGGGTAAAATAATTTCTCTTCTTTTTTATATTCTTATATTCCAGGAGATATCTTGGTTTTAGATGTAGTTTCAGAACATGGAGAGGATATTCGAGTTGGTCAAACCCTTAAGCGTATATTTCCAACAGGGCGCCTAGATGAAGTGCAGACACATATTGAACAAGAAGATGAAACTCCTATCTCGAGATCTGGTCCAGAAAAAGATGATCTTCTGGAATCAGTGCCTAAGATTATCAATGATCAAAGTAATTGCTTGTCCTTTCACTTCTGAGAAAGAGGCTAATTCTGGATAGTTACTTTCATTTGTCTAAATGTGGAAAACATGTCATCATATTTTTCTGTTAGAAGTGCAGGAAGCTGCCTCTCTTTGGAGGTCATCTCAGGTCCTTCTCGTGGGCTCCGTTGTTCTATACAGTCAACAAGTTCTTCAAGGCTTCCACTCACCCTTGGGAGGGTTTCTAGTGACTTGTTGTTGAAGGACTCTGAGGTGTCTGGGAAGCATGCGATGATTAACTGGAATATGGATGTAAGTCGTTGGTAGATACATTATATTTATTTGACTTTATGATCTTTCATGTTTATGATGCACTGATTCTAATAGACTTCTATTTTTGTTTCAGAAGAAAAAATGGGAACTGGTAGACATGGGTAGCCTAAATGGAACACTTCTAAATTCTCACCCAATCAACCATCCTGATTCTGGAAGTAGGCACTGGGGTGATCCAGTTGATCTAACTAATGGAGATATAATAACACTTGGCACAACCTCAAATATATGTGTAAGTCAAACTGTCTTTTTTATCAAGTTATATTTTTACATCTATGGATTGTATTATGTTGGATTTCTAGATTACTTTAAATGTCCACAATTGATTGAATTTTCTAGGATCATGGATTCTTAAGGTACCTGGATAAAGATTTTCTCCAATTAGATGACATTCAAACATAGTTTGTTACTGATATTCATGATGCATCTTTTTCGCCAAAACACATACGTAAATAAATAAAAGTAAAACTGATCATTTTTCATTGTTTTGCATAAAGTGTCACATATCATTTTCTGTTTTCATGTTAATGAATAACAATTTCACCTAAATCTAGCAGAAGTCCAACAGGATGTATAAACTTTTTTGTTATGAAATTATTGTTAATGTTATATTTTCTAATTGATGAATCCATATATATGCTTTCTGGCAGGTTCATGTTTCATCTAAATCTCAGAACGAGACACCTTTTGGTGTAGGTGTGGCATCAGATCCCATGGCTTTGCGTCGAGGAGGAAAGAAGCTTGCAATGGAAGATGTGTGCTATTATCAGTGGCCTCTTCCTGGCATTGACCAGGTTAAACATTTATTGAGTTTGAATTGTAATGAACATTAAATTTGTTTTCCTTGAAAAAATAAACAACCAAAGTCCCTGTTCCACAGTTTGGAGTTTTTGGTATTTGCGATGGGCATGGAGGAGTAGCAGCTGCCAGATCTGCTAGCAAGTTAGTATGCTAACTTCAGTCTTAATGTTTTACCTTGTTTTTGATTGAAATCTTACTTCTTTTTGTTTCGTATCTTTAGCAGTAGAAGCAAACACCTTTGAAGTGTTATTTGTTGCTAGTTGAAAAAGGTGGCTGGCCAAGTTTGTTTTCAGATTGTGATTGATTTGATGCTTAAATTCTCAGATGAACACTTTCCCTTATGTACATTACCCTATAATTTTCTTTTTCTGCTGTTCCTCACTTTGACAGACTGATTATGCATATTAAGTATGCTTAGTAATTATTGATTTCATCCTTTGGCTACTTGGGCATCAGTTTTGTTCATCTTGCATTTTAAATAAAGATCTTCTTTTTACCCTTTTTTTATGATAGATTTATATGAATATATAAAATAAATCACCCTAATTTGTTTTTGTTTCCTGCTTATGCTTTCATGTGTAGTATAGTACTTATTGTTTAATCATTTTTTTTACTCCAGAATGCTTCCTGAGAAGGTTGCTGGTATTTTATCGGATTCACTAACAAGGGAAAGGGTTTTATCACAACATGATGCCTCAGAAGTCCTCAGAGTTGCGTTTTCTCAAACAGAAGCTTCCATGAATAATTATTACGAGGTTTTCCCTTGGCGTTATTTATTATCTTCTTTTGTGTGCAAATGTCATAAGTCTTAATTGAAAGTTTCCCTTGCATGCTTCTAAAGGTTTTATGGGATGCTTCTGAAAGATATAAACTAGTTTTCTCTTGCTTTGAACAAGTTCCATCAAGTGATTGAGGGAATTGTGGACATTAAAGAGCTCATATAAAGTTGAACCTAAATTTATTGAATTCAATTTGACACTTTTTCTATATTTTTGAGTCAATCCCTTAAAGTGACAAAATAAACAGGAGATAGAAAAAGAATTATTGTCTATTTGAAGGCTTGAAATTTGAGAGCGAAATCCAATTTCTGTAAACTAGTTCATTGTATTATTATCATTATATTTGGTTCTGAAAAAGATGAGTCCTTTCTTTTGCAAGAGAAACACAGAGAGACTGTACCAGACTGCCAAAATTTAAAGATGGCTTCATGATACAGGTTGGCAAGTGCCAACTAAAAGCCGTATTTGTTATTTTTAGTAGCACATTCTGAATGTAATGCTTCACTATTTGGTTTACTTGAATTTAGCAATATGTGCTCATTGATAATTAGAAAATATAATATGAAAAATGGAACAGTTTTGGGAAAATGGTTGATAAGTTGGTGAGCGAGATTTTGCACTAAGTTTCATCTTTTTTTTTTTTTTCTTTTTTTCTTTTTTTGATACCAACTAATGTAGAGGTCATGTCCCTTAAGAGACTATGGCCTTATATGGTGAAAGAGAAATGGAAAATTGCCAAATAGTCTTATTGAAATATGGAATGCCAAAGAACCTAATCAGGTATAAATTATAAAATTAGTTACTAAATTTCCTTCTAAAAGAAGAAGTTGTGAAGGGATCCTTCTTTCCAAGACAGGCTTGGATCATGGGTAGGACTTGCACTATGCCTGTGGGAGGAATATAAAACTACATCAACTGGTTAAAGGGGACCGTGGAAAACGTATCCGGAGCGTTTTCTCATTCTTCCTTTTCTTTCTTCTGTTTGCTATTATACAACATAGACTAAACTAGTACTCAACCTTGTATCAATATTTCAGGTGGCTGTCAAAATATAACAAAGTTGCAACATTGTTATAACTGAAAAGAGAAGAAAGTACGTTTCTTGATAATGAAGTGTCTGCCTTGGTTAGGTTCTCTACCTGACCATGGTAGAGGGTCTAGATTTAGTTCGTGTGGTTTTCACAATTATGATACATCCATGAATTAGCTACCCAAAAGCGTGCACAATTTCATGGATTTTAGGAATCCTTCAATCCAGCTGGCATGAATTCAGACCAGAGTGATATCTATGTAGATTCCGCTCTGGTAACCTGTCAGTTTAGAGGGTGTAAAAAAGATCTTTATTCTGATAATCTAGTTTAAATTAGATTATTAATATGCTGTTGGGATATTGTACAGTTTTGCAAGTACTACCCTAGAAAATATTTTGTTATTCTGATTCATTTAGTAAACTGGTTGATATTTGAACATATACAATTTTCAAATTACAACAATCAATTCTTTGCAGGGCTGTACTGCAACATTGCTCCTGGTTTGGGCTGATGATGACGAAAATCTCTTTGCTCAGTGTGCCAATGTTGGGGATTCAGCTTGTGTCATGAAGTACGGTTCATATTCTTCTTTTGTATTTCTTGTGTTGTGTTGTTTGGAGTCTCATATATGTCTTTGGTGGACAAGTTGGCTGAAAGTGGTCCTAAGCTGCTAATTTTTCAAGTAATGGTCATTTTAGGCAGTTAGATACTGTGTTGTTTACTATTTTTCCTGGTAGAGTATCAAGTGAGTGAACTGTTTTAATATAAGTGGAACTATTGTTTTCATGTTAGTGTCCTGCTTGTAAATTGTCATTCGCTAAATCCTCATAATTTGGACATATTCTTGTGGTTAAAAATGAAAATTTTTCTATTGTAATTATTCCTTAATACCATATTTACAGCTTGATGTGATTTTCAGTGTTGATGGGAAGCAGATTAAGATGACGGAAGACCATAGAATAACTAGTTGTTCTGAAAGGCTTCGAATCAATGAAACAGGAGAACCATTGAAAGATGGGGAAACACGTCTTTGTGGTTAGGCAAAGATATATATATATATATATATGAATAACTAATTAGTATGAAAGACCGAATGTCAGTGTCAAGTTGATAATTACTTCTGTTCTCTCCCTTGGTTCAGGCTTGAACCTCGCTCGGATGCTTGGAGACAAATTTTTGAAACAGCAGGATGCCCGATTCAGTTCAGAACCTTACATAAGCAAAGCTGTGCATATAGATCGAGCAAGCAGCACCTTCGCACTGTTGGCAAGGTGATTCTATTTCTGATTAATGTCCTTGCTTCAGCAATAAATGGCATTTCATTGTTTTGTAAATTACATTCTCTTTGATATGCTATGGATGTTTAGGCCGCTGAAAAGTTATTTCTTGAATATGACCATCTAGAGGTTAATCATAGTGTTTGTAGTTCGAAGGATTAACCTTTATTCTGCAAAATTGCAGTGATGGCTTTTGGGATGTCATTGGTGTTAAAAAGGCAGTTCAACTTGTGCTTCAGGTGAATGTTCCTCAACAGTTAAAAACAACTATCTGCTTTGAATTTCTGGAAAATTTTTCTTTCAATGACATGGATTTTTGGATCTGCACAGACAAAGGAGAAATACCTTTCGGATGGAGAGAATTCTGCTGAGAAGGTTGCTAATTTTTTATTGAGTGAAGCTAGAACACTGCGGACAAAGGATAACACCTCCATAATTTACTTGGATTTTGACAGCAAATCTAGAATATCTTCTTGTAAAGCTGTATCTTAATATAAATTATGAGTTTTTAAAGTGTACAAATTATGTTCTTCCGTTTCAATTCTTTCAAGTTGTCATGGGCATAAATCTTCTGCTTGGTGCCTGTCAAATGGATGTGTACACGAAAGTTCGTTCTGATATTGGAGCTGGAAGCTGCCTAAATGTGTATGATGCAGGTCGTAGTGCCAAAGCTTGAAATGGATTCACGAAAAGCAAATATAGGTCAGATGAGGAGGATGCTATATGGAGTAGGTAGGATTTCGACTAACAGCGAAAATTGTGGAGGTTGGTGTTTAATAGAGTATCAGAAGATGCGGAAGCAAATGGATTTTTTGATAGAATAAAGCTTTGAGACGAAATCTGGTATAAGCTTATACAGAAATTTAGGAATGTCTAACCATCTTTTGATTACAGATAAACCAAAGTGAAATACAATGCAGTAACTTGAGAGAATATGTACAATCCATGTTACCTGGGATCAATTTATATTTCATTGAGGGAATTACATGCTTCAGTCAAATACACTTGCACAATGACTACTACATTTGAATTGATTTTGTTTGGTTGATGTTGCTGTATATACACATTAATTAATTGATTTAAATTATTATATTATGTTTAATAAGACGTAATAGGACATAATGCAATATAATCAGAGATATCTTCAGTATAAATATTATATTAAAAATGTTTTTGATTATGTTTCGTACATATTTTGGGTAGGAATGATTAATGAATTCCGAAGTGTATTCTTTTTGAAAGACGAGGAGTTGAAAGTGGAAATTTAATCGCAGTAAAAAAGAAATTTAACCTCCTTAATAGTAAAAGAAATGCAAAAATGAAAATACGGTGAGAACTGAGAAAAAAGAAAAACTGTGGTAATCGCCATGGTGGAAGTAATACATTTATTAACACGCTACAAACCCTCTCCCAAACGCGTGTTCTTAAACCCCCAGCAAAACCAAAAAGAAAATGGGGAAGAAGAAAAGAGCAGAAGCGGAAGCGGAAAACCACCAAGCAGCAAACAAGTTCGACCTTGTTAATGGCGATCCTCAAAGGAAGATAAAAAAGAACAAAAATAAAGAAAGAAATGAGACAGTGAAAGATGAGAACGAAACGAAAGAGACACCTACAGTGAGCATAGCTGTCCCTGGTTCCATCATCAACAACGCTCAATCTCTCGAACTGGCAACCCGAGTACAACTATCTACACTATTTATCTAGCTCTCTTTAATCTATTATCATTATCATTCTCCGTATATTATTGATTTTTTCTTTTCTTCAGTTGGCTGGTCAGATTGCTCGTGCCGCTACTATATTTCGAATCGATGAGGTCTGGGCACTGCTTTTCACTTCACTGCTTTAGTCTCAAAAATTATTGTTGAATTTTCTTTTTATGCAGATATTCTCTAATTGCCATTTGTGTATCGATTATCTATTTTGCTGATGGAGAGTAGCGATTAACTATTATTGTGTGAGCAGCTGGTGGTGTTTGACTGTAATATTTCAGAGAATGAGGATCCCACTTTGAAGTCGAGCAATAACTCTGATGAGAATGAAAGTGGTGCTGCTTTTCTCATCAGGATCTTGCGTTATCTCGAGACTCCACAGTACTTAAGAAAAGCTCTTTTCCCAAAGCATAATAGCCTGAGATTTGTGGTCAGATACCAGTTGGTTTATAACTTGAATTTTGTTTCATTTGTTGATTGTTGGTGGAATGAATTGAAGTTAGTTATAATTGTGCACTTTAATTTTTTTCATAGGGTCTCTTGCCTCCGCTTGATGCTCCACACCATTTGCGCAAGCATGAATGGGCTACATTTAGAGAGGGTAAACTTCTGAATTTTTTTTTTTTTTCTTCCACTCGTTTCAGGGGTTGCCTTGTTCTTTTTCTTGTATAAGGTGAATGAAATTTTAGGTTTTAAAAATTTCAAACTGTTTGGCATAGTTTTCCTGGTTAGTTAATACAAACATTATTATTGTGAAAGACGGGAAGGTTGTTGATTTTAGAAACATTTGGAAATATTTTAGATCTTTGTACAAGTGTATATTCTGGAACTCTTAGCTTCATCTCTGGCACTGATTGTGTCTGCGTTCGAGTTTTATTTGTCTCTCCATTTTAGGCCAACCATTTGATATTTTATAATAATTTTATAGGAGTTACACTAAATGGAAAGGCTCCGAACTTTGTGGGAACGCTAGTTGATGTGGGTTTGAGTAAGGTAACAATCTGTTGGAGTTTGTTTTTTTTAATTTGTTTTTTTCCTCTTTTTTTTATTATGTTTATAAATAATTTGGTCCTTACATTCTTCCTTTTCTAATAAATAGTTTGTGTCTCTCTTCTATTCTACGTGGAGCTTAGAAAGTTGCTTTGATCAATAGAATAATTGCCAAGGCTAACTTCTAATTTGGTATTGCAACTTCCTACCGGTTTTCTCTCATTCAAAATATGGCAAGACTCGGATAGTTTCTGGATGATTTTTCATTAGTCTGGTCACTCTGTTGATTTTGCTAACTAGCAAGCTACCGTCCTCCTTTTCTGTGAACCTCTAAGGCTCTAACCTTTGAGCTGATTATGAGGATGTAGGTTTTAGTAAGCTTCTAAGTAGCTTGAGTCTATTTTTCAGTTTTAGATATTTATCATACACAAAAATATAACCAAGCTTGATTTAGCAAAGTAAAGTGATGCAAGTCTGCATCATAAAGTCCTCTTTGCTTTGGCCTTTCGCTTCTGTGTTATTTTCACTGTTTAATGCACATTCATTTATTCTGTGCTCACCTGTGCCATTATCTTCAGGTAGCCGTTTTTGAATATTACAATTAACTTCTTTGGCATATGGAATAACAAAGCATAATTATCAAAATGCTTATTTTTCTCCTCTTTCCAGCTTCATGCCTGCTGCACATTTTTTTCTGCAGGCCAAATGTGTTTTTATTATTTTCCTTTTGAAGTCTAGGTTGCAAAAAGTCTTTAGTGAATTTAATGTGTTTTACAGATTTGAAGCTAAATTATGCAGAATGTTGTTATTGATCAAGTACTTGAACCTGGCATAAGAGTAACTGTAGCAATGGGAACCAACCGCAATTTGGATGCTGGTAATAAGTTTATATTCGGCTTTCTTTTACAGAGTTTTGAACCTTGCCTGATTTATTCACCAGTCTATTTAGCAAAATATATATTATTTTCCTACTTTAGTTTTTTTACACAACTTTTCAAGGTAGATATATTAATCACATTATATCGCCCCTTTGTTCATTTCTAACACTCCATTTAGGCCCATGTTCTCAACAAACCCCCCCCCCCCCTTTTTTTTTCTCTTTTTCTCCTCTCTCTCTCTTCAGAATAATACTTTTGTTTTTTCTTTTTTGTTGTATTGCCATCAGTTTAATTAGTTCAAGCACTATGCTTGCAGTAAAAGACACACTCATCAAGTTCATTTTTTTTTTTTTTTTGGCATATATCTAGATTTACCACGCCAGGTTGTCTCGTTGTCCAAGCCCAGGGAGGAAGCTGGAATGTACTGGGGATATAGAGTGCGGTATGCTTCTAATATCAGTTCAGTGTTTAATAACTGCCCCTACAAGGTATTGATGCTTTGATCCTATTGTAGTGAGTTTTCTGTTGACAATTTACATAAAGCCTTGATCAATTTCAATGTGTTTTCATAGGGTGGCTATGATCATTTGATTGGTACGTCGGAGCATGGTGAGATTATTAACTCATCAGAGCTTTTCTTACCAAATTTCAGGTATGATTTTATCTGATGGCAGGTCTTTAACATAACTTCATATAGATAGTTGTACCCATTTATAATTCCAAGGGCTTTCAGCAATCAGTAGGCTGAATATGGACCTTTCTGTGGCATATCTTTTTGTTCCTTTTAGTCCTAGAAATTGGACTACGTTTGGTCCAATTCTAAGCAATTTTATTTGGTAGTAAGTAATGAGTGCATTTTAAGCACGCACCTTTCATCCAACTTTAGTCTTCTGATTGCATGAACAATTTGGAAGACATTTATTGATTGCTTTCGGTGGGCTTGCGGGATTGGAAGAAAGCATTGAAGAAGACAGTAACTTAAAGGTACTCTCTGTTCAAAATAAATATATTAGAATTATTATTGGAAAATGCCCCTTTCCTGTTTCGTATATATTTAAGCATACATTTTTACAGAATATGCAACTATTATTTCTCGTTTCTCGTCCGCCTATATTTTCCCCCTGTTTTCCCTCTTGGATCAGAACATCGCAATTCATCCTCTTCATTTTTTATTTGATTTTGATAGCATAAAATGTTGTTTATGAGTACAAACTCAACAAAACTTCCTCTCACACATATTTGGCATATTTTTTAGCTGTAGTATCTGGTAAGGTAAAAGAATTGTTGAAACTGTGGTGTTTATTCTTCTTGAAGGGCAAAAAAGTTCGAGAGGTTTTTGATTCATACTTGAACACCTGTCCTCATCAAGGAAGTCGAACAATTCGAACAGAGGTTGTACTTGGTTTATTTCTTGTCTACTAGAAATACATTGTCTGCTAGTAGATGTGATTATGATTTGAATTTGTCTTTGTAACAGGAAGCAATTTTCATATCACTTCAATATTTCCAAGAACCAATCAACCGAGCACTGCAAAGAATTCAATGTTAAAATTAGCCTGCAATTGGCTAAATTTAATGGTCATTCTGGCCTGGATGCTCGCAGTCCTTGTCCAGGTGCAGTACGGGTGGCGAAGCAATCAATATTCATCAAAAGTATGAATATTGGCCTGGCTTAAGCTGAAAAGTTGCAAATTTTGCCTTTTATAATTTTTGACGTTTTTCCTTGAAAATTTCAGTGGCCCAATTCATCCTCACCCTCTCGCTAAACTTTGATTTTCTTGTCCATACTAACTGCAAGGATAACCTGTAATAAATATAAGTTTGTTTTGTGGTGGAGCAGAAAAGAGATTCAGAGGTATTACTGCCCTCCTATATGACTTCTGTACTGTGTATTGAACTGTTGCTCTTTTGTTTTACTCTGTAAGTCTGAATGGGCCTTTTTCGTTGGAGGTTTTTTTTTTCTCTGTACTTCTGCTGTTATTGAAGGGTTTTGTTTCACGGAGTACTTTGAAATTTTTGTCGCCTGCATGGAAATGACTAATCCGCTTTACCTGTCACCGAAAATACCGAGCGACTTTTGACAGTGTTCAACGCGTCGTTTCGTTGAGCATATGTATATGTATCGCAGCATAAAACCAGCGCCTTTAAAACCTCTTTTTTTTTTTTTTTTTTTTTTTTTTTTTTTTGAAAAAAACTTCATTCAAACCATTCTTTGATGGATTGACGATATGAAATTAATAAAAAAATAATTTTTTAAAAAATAAAAGTGTGATTCATTGAAAAAAAAATGAATAAGGTAGAAAGATTTTTAAAATTTTTTATTTTAATTAATTTAGTTCATAGCTAAACTAAATTGAGTCTAGGTAAATTGTTTTTCATATGGCATACGTTATTGGAATATGATGTGCTCGTATATTCGGTAAATGCAGGTTAATTTATAATTAAAATATATTTAGTAAGTACAGGTTAATTTATAATTATATTTGGTAAGTACAGGTTAATTCATAATTAAAGTATATTTGGTAAGTACAGGTTAATTTACAATTAAAAAGAAAAATGTCTTAAGAGTGACCGGTTTAGTAGCTAGGCATCCAGGTCCACTCCTAATGATACAAGTTGTTATTTGTGTGCTTGTGGACCTGAGTTTGTTTTAATAAGAGACAACGGTGATAATATAAATTTGATCTATGATAAATGCATTTTTAAGAAGGGTAAAAGCTTTTATACTATACCGTCTGGTTATTTAAAAAAAAAAAAAAAAGCTCACTTTTATTTCTCATCTTTAAGTTAAATGAGAATAACAGTTTATTTTTTATTCATATACTACTAGTGTTACTATTAATAATCAAATCTTAAAATAAATTATTAATTAAAACATTAATCTTTCATATTCTTAAAAAAATTATTTTAAGAACGTATTAGAAAAAAAAAAAGTAACAATTATGATTTAACCTTCCATTTAAGTGAAAATCAAACTAGGTTTATTTTTACTCTATGTTGAACAACGAGCCTAGGTTTAGCCATTTGGTGGTTAATTATAATAGTTGGTGTTTCAAAACTAACTTCATATATGTCAGTTTTTGACAAATAAGAAATATTTTTAATTATTTTAGCTTTCGAAGGAAGGCATAGCTCCAGAAACGGTTTATCTGACCTGTTACCTTTCTTTTTTCCTTAAATGCAAGACTTTCCGAAATTTAAGTCTCTCTCAATAGTCAAACATTTGCAAGAAAGAAGGTTAGGACTTTTATAGAGAGCTCATGATATATAACCAATTTACCAATTTCTTCGTTGTTTCCTCCTCCTTCATCACTATATATTGACACCGGTATTAAAGAAGTTTTATAACTACAAAGCTCTGATATATAGATCCTAGACATGGCAGTGCCAGCCAAAAATCTTCCTGCTGATATCATCACTGATATCCTCTCTCGACTGCCGCTCAAATCTCTGGTCCGATTCAGGTGCGTCTCGAAGCCTTGGCTTTATTTCATTACTCACTCTAGATTCCCTTACTGGCTCCTCTATCGCCATCTCAACTGTGATCCTCTTACTTACTGTCCCCATAGCCAGAGCAATGTCTTTCTCTCTTATAATAACAAGAAACAGTGCAGAGAAATTGGAGGATCAGACTCTAAACTGTTTTCTTTTGGTGGTGGGTATCAAGAAGATGCTTTTGGGTCAGCTATGGAGGTCGATTTTCCTTTAATTAAAGGAAAATCTTTTCAGATCAAGACTGATTGCTGCTATGGCATGTTCTGTTTAGCCATTCAACAAAATAATACTAATAATAAAAGCACTCTGGTGCTATGGAATCCATCTATTGGCGACTATAGGATTTTGCCTCTTCCTGAAGAACTAGGTATCTGTGAAGGAGTATGCGGGCTCGGCTTCGATTCAAGCATGGATGATTTCAAAGTGGTTAGTGTCTGTGAAAAACAGGCTCATGTTTTTTCAGTTAAAAAAAACTCGTGGAAAAATATTGGAGGATTGGGTTACCATGTTTTCTATGATGGGGTTCCTGCAAATGGATGTTTATTCTGGGCTGCTAGTAAAACTCGCAAATTTGCAGACAAAATATTATGTCTGAATCTATCAAATGACACATTCATGGAAATCCCTCCTCCTCCTTTTGATAAATCCACTTCCCGACATACTTGGTTTCAGGAAGAGGAAGAAGTCATCGTAGTTGCTGAATTGAATTTGTTGCTTTGGGGAAATTCCCTTTGTGCCTTTCGCCAGTATGACCAGTCTCTTTGGGTTATGAAAGAGGAGAAGGAAGAAAACAGTGGAGTGGTGAAAGAGATTATTTGGACCAAAATTATGAGTATCCCCAAAATATCAAATCAAGAATCTCATTTTCGAATTTATTACCGTTTGCATCCAATATGCTTCACCAAGAGTGGTAAACTTCTGGTTTCTGTGAGACGCAAGTGGTTTGTAATGTATGATGGAGTGAAATATCAAGATGTTCATGTCCATGGCATTCCAGATGGAAGGTACAATAAGGCCACTGTGTACACTGAAAGCCTTATTTCACCTGCTAGCATAAGGGGAATGAATGATATAGACTAAGCAGTAGAAGAAGAGAGACTTGAAGGTTCAAGAATGTGTCAATTTTAAGAGTTTTATTATGTTTAGCTTTGACTTGTGTGTTTGGAGATGCTAAGAAGCTTACTGTTGTAGTTGTCTATCTTCATCTCCACCTTGTCTTTGTTGTGCTTTTTTTTTTCTTTTGGAAATATATAGTGTAAGAGCTTGTTACAGATGCTAAGTTTTATAGATGCTGTTTACTGGTTTTTACTTGTTTGCTTATCATTTCTTTATCTGTTATGATTATATCAGCTTTTTTTTTTTTTTTTTTTTTTTTTTTGTCGAAAAGAATTTGATTTAGAGAGAGAATGTTGACCGGAAAACATTTCGTTATCTAAGAGATATTACTTATTTAATTATACTAATCAGAAGTGAGACATATAGATTCATTTTTTAGAATTTTTGTCGAATTTAAATAAATGCTCATAGATCGTTTTTAATTTTATTTGATCCCATGTAACTAAATGAATCATTTTACCACAGTAAGCACATAAATATATGAATTCTTCCATGTAGAATAGAGGAATGAGGGAAATGACAATCTATAATACTAATTTTCAATGTAGAAGAGAGGCTTGAACATGGAAAACTTTGTCAAGTCTCCTTTGTCCAAGGCAATTTTAGGAATTTTACTATGTTTAGCTTTGACTTTTTTGTTTGAAGATGCTAAGAAACTTACTGTTGGAGTTGTTTACCTTCTTCTCCACCTTATCTTTATTGTGCTTTTCATTTATATAAACTATAACGTAAGAGCTTGTTATAGCTGCTAGGGTTTATATATGTTATTTTCTTTATGTACTTGTTTTCTTATCTTTTCTCATACATATGTTATAAATATAGTAGCTTTCATTCTTTTTTTGCAAAAATTGTATCTTTTCTTGTATATATGACATAAGTATAGTAGCTTTTGTTATTTCTTTGAAAAAATTGATTCAGAAAGGGAATGTTGCGATCCGATAAATATTAACATACTCAAATGCTCGGTTTACAACAAGTAATTAAGTATATATATTGAATTGTTTTTAAGTATTACTTATGGTATGTTACGTCACCGGATCGTGAATATAAATATGTCTAACTTTTATTCTTTTTGCTTCGAAAAGAATGTTAGCATTCGGGAAAATATTAATATACTCAAACGAACCGGTTTATATGTAAGTACATAAATATGTATTAAATAATATACTCAATTGAATCGGTTTTTTTACAAATAAGCATATATATTGAATTTTATTTACTTATTATTTATGGTATATTACGTCACCATGCCGTGAATAAATATGTCTACTTTCATTTTTTTTTGCTTTGAAAAAATTGATTTAGAAAGAGAATGTTGTAATTCCGGAAAACATTAATATACTCAAATGAAACGGTTTATAATGTGTAAGCACATAAATATGTATTAAATAACATACTCAAATTAAATGAAATCACTTTACTATAACTAAGCATTTATATATTGAATTTTATATACTTAGTATTATTTATGTTATATTAGGTCACCGGACCGTAAATATAAATATGTCAATTTTTATTCTTTTTACTCCGAAAAAATTGATTTGTAAAGAGGATGTTGTCGTTTAAGGAAACATTAATATACTAAAGTGAAGTGGTTTAGTACATTTAAGCATATAAATATGTATTAAATTCTTGCGTAACTGTTATTTATAGTATGTCGAATCATCAATTTGTGATATAATAAATCAGCTTTCATTTGGCTTCCATTTTTCTGCTATGAAAAATTGATTCGGGCAGTGAATCTTGGAATTTGGGAAGCGTTAACGTTCTTAAGTGAACCGATTTACCACGTGTAAGCACATAAATATGTATTGAAACTGTTATTTACAGTTTATTAGATCATTAGAGAGTGGATATAAATATATTAGCTTCTATTCTTTCCAAAATTTAACACGTGTAAGCATAAAAATGTGCATTAATTCTTCTATAGTTGTTATTTTTTATACATTAGGTCATCAGACAGTGGATATGAATATATAGATTGTCATTTTTTACTCTGAAAAGAATGATTTAGAGAGGAATATTATAAATATATATTTTATAATTTTACTTTTTATCTATAAAATAATATTTTTTTTCGATATTATCCCTCTAAATTTAAATTTTTTTTTCCCTCTAATTATTTTTTCTGGTTCCGCCGCCGGTAGTATCAATAAGAGAAAACTACAATCTTCTCGAAGAACAACTTGTTTTGAAGGTTCTAGGCTTTCATAATTGGAAAGATGATCAACGGTCCATATGTAGACAGGCGATCATAGTGATAAAAAGCCATGGCCTTTTTTGGTATCCAAATGCCTTCTCATTCTTATCTGGAATTGCCATTTTAATTTGCCTCATTTCGCAGGTTCAGCGTTTCACACACAACCTGCTATTATTATGCTATGGCGGTGGCGTGCTGCTCTGGAATGTGCCAAAACAACCAGAAGAGAGTGAAGCAACTCGAACTCGCACTCCTTCCTTCAAGGTCTCGGCAATCCCAACCTGAGGTTCCTGCAATCAACTGTAAAATAAGCTTCTTTATATGCAAGAATAATCTTCTTTTAATTTTTTATGAAATAGAATATCAAATCAGAAATTTTATATTAGAATACAAAATTATTTTTATTCATATTGCTATTATTACATATTTACACCTTAAACTATCCGAAATTCAAATCAAAAGATAGAACGGGCTCATTTATTATTAGATTTTAAAATTATATTGAAATAAATCTAATGACGAATAAACTTATTCTCGTATAAGATTGGATTTGTAATATTTTTATCCTAGTAAATTTTAATTCCAAATTAAAAGTTTCTTTCCTAAATTTATTAACATCTAAAAAATTTAAATAAATTTGAAAAGTAATTAGTTGAGTTGTAATAAAATGTAATGTAATATAATTAAATATCCAATATAAATATTATATTAGAAATGAATCGATTATATCGTATTACATTTCATCATATTCATCTCTTATAATTTTCTTCATCTTGGACTCTTATCCTTAAAAAAAAACTATATATGGTAATAATAATATTATTAGATAAAAAGTAAATTTATTAATTAATAATATTTAGAATCATCTCTTTCACACTCAAATATATATAGATTTGAAATTATATTTCAAAGGCTAGTAGTGGGGGTATTTTTGGCATCTTAAAAAAAAGTAAAGGCGTGTTTGGTTAGAAACAAATATAAAGAAATAAAACCCCACTCGTAAATTCGACGCCCACTCTCTCTCCCTTAACACGACCAAAAGAGAGAGAAACGCCGAAGAGAAGGTTTTTGGCAAAGCGAAAGATAGAAGCGAATTATAAAGAGTGAACCAACCAGCCACTCAGCCAGTGTTTGTAGTCTTTGTTTATTTATCCTTTATAAATCCTTCCTATTCAAAACAATAACGGTTACGGGAAAAGACCGTTGAAATCATTCCCGCCATGGTGGCTCAGCAAGACCATCACCAAAACCAACACCACCAGGAGCCACAAACCTCTTCAGACCACTTAGTCAAGACACAGTCTCTGATCTGTGCCCTTAACTTCGTGTCTCGTGACCTCCCTCTTCCTCCTGACCTCTTCAATACCGTCCGCTCTATCTATTCTGATGATCAAAATGCCGACAATGGCAGTCTTGGCAGTGCGGCCCATGGTGAGAGCGGATTGGTACGTCTTCTTGAGATAACCTTTTGCTTTTTTTTTTTTTTTTTTTTTTTTTTTTTTTTTTTTTTTTTTGTGCTGAGATTTGTTGATTGAAGGGGTTTTGAAGTCGAGTTTGGATGGATTTGTGAATTTGAAGAGTTGGGCTGCGTAATTAGGGTACCCTTATCTGAATTGTATGTTTCAGGTCTTCGACTTCCGTGTTTTTGTGAGAAATTTAAGATTTTGGTTCTCGATTTTTGTTTTCCTGTGAGGCGAGTTTTGAGGTTAGGGTTGTTGGGGATAATAGGTTCTTGGGAATTTGGGAATTTTGGATTGGGGTTTATCTGTGCATCAGTTCTTGTTATCTTTTCTTTTCTTGTCTGCTCATTAGTTCTTGCCATTGTAATATTCTCAATTGAATTCATGCAATTAGGAGCGTTTGTGAGAGGTTAGGTTCCTTCGTGCTTGATGGCTCTTATTCGTTCTTTGCATTTGTTAACTAGCTGCTATGTATTTAAGTGGTGCATTTGATTCTAATATCCGTGCAGTTATTAAGCTTATAAAGCTTTTTTTTTTTTTTTTTTTTTCTCTTTTGGGTTCCTTAAAAACTTTTGGTACTTGTTCGACCTTTCTGTTTGTTCTTGATGTTATTTAGTACTCCCTCCCTTTCATTAAATTTGACACTTTCTAACTGTACACAAAAATTAAGAAGTAATTGAATCATCTCAATTTAGAAAAAAAAAAAAAAAGATAATTGACTAGAGTCCCTTTTATTAATTTTCCGTAACTAAGAGAGAGAAAGTTTAGTAAAGATATTTAGACAATGTTAAAGTTAAAATAAAATAACTAATGCTATCGTTATTTTCTAAAAGTGTCATATAAATGGAACAAGAAAAAAGCCAAGAAGTGTCAAATTTAATGAAATGGAGAGAATAGTTTATGAAGGAACTCGTCCCTTATTAAGGTGAAGCGTCCTTGTTTGCTGAATTTTTTCCTGGTGTGGAATGAATTTTAGATGAGATTAATTAAGCATGGAGTTTGTGGTAACATTTTGCAGTGAAATTCCAAACATTTTTCCAGACTCAATTGAACAATATTTTATTTGAGTGGGAATTTGCCTGTGAAAATCTAGCAGTTTGAATTTCTCGTTGAATGTTGATTAAATATTGGTGCAGCAGGATAACCATGGGATCCTGGTTGGGGGAGATTTGATGATGGAATTTGAGGATGCACTATCAAAGCAAAGGTCTAATTGCATGTCAGGTTCTTTGTTGATGGAATCAAGGGAAAAACGATATCAAGGCCATATTCTTCATCGCGTACATGAACTGGAAGGTCATCTTTCTTAAAAAATCTTTTCCTAGTGAATCATTCAGCTTAATTAGGGGAATTCTTAATATCTTAATCATTCTGTATGCATGTTTCTGTTTTTATGATTAAGCAACGGTAGTATTAATGCTTGTTTAGGTAAAAGATTTAGAAATCTGTAGCTGTTTACAGTTGAGTCCCAATTGTTTTGTTATGATACTTTTTCCAGTAAGGTAGGCTAATTTCCTTATTTCTCGAAGGATCTTTTTAGATTAAGTTAGGTTGTGATTTAAAACAAAAAGAATTCTCTGGAAAGGTTTACTGAAATTATTTATGTTTTGTGCCAGAACTGCCTTCAACCAGAGGTGAGGACCTGCAGACGAAGTGCTTACTTGAACTTTATGGACTAAAGGTAAACTTGATTTTGTTAAAGTTGCCGGTAAAAAGTATGTCAAGTTTGTGCTTGCCCGTAAGTTTTTAGTTGAGAGAGTGAAAGCTTTCATCCGAATTGATGAGAAGACATCATTTAGTGGTTTTATTGTGGAATGATACTTCTTCATGAGTTTTATTGACTGATTGGGTGATAATTCGTCATGAACTAAATTCTAATTCTTGGATTGATTTCATGGATAAGTTTTCAAAGGCCTGTGAAGTAAACTGAATTTATCTAAATTATGAGGGACTAATTTCTCTTTTTGTATTTTAGTAGATTTGCTGCTAAAGAAGCTTTTCTGCCTGATGTTTATTGGATGATTATGCTCATTTGTTTCATTTGTGAGTTGAGGGATGACATTTGTTTTGTCCTTGTGGGCAAGGACCTTTTTTCTGGCAGCTTGCAGAGCTGCAAAAGAAAGTACGATCTGAAGTGAGTTCAGAGTATTGGCTTCGCTTGAATTGTACATCTCCTGATAAGCAATTGTTTGACTGGGGTATGATGAGATTGCGACGCCCTTTATATGGTGTGGGAGATGCTTTTGCTACAGAAGCTGATGATCAATTCAGAAAGAAACGGGATGCAGAGGTTATTTTGTTTTCTTCTTGTTCTTCCTTTTCTTTTTTATGCACATCTTTACATCTAAAAGAAAAAAATTGCAAATCTGGGCCTCTAGATTTTAGATGGTGGAATCTCTGCCCCACCTCATCAATTGATCCTATACTGCAATTCTAGCAGTAAGCCTTGAATAATTAGATTTATTACATAATTTGAAAGGAAAAAAAAAAAAAACATGCAGTTATATGTTGTGTGATGCTGAAGTGACGAAAATTTATTTGTGCAGAGGCTTTCAAGGTTAGAAGAAGAAGAAAGGAACCATATAGAGACTAGAAAAAGAAAATTTTTTACTGAAATACTTAATACAGTCCGGGAATTCCAATTGCAAGTTCAGGCTTCCCTTAAACGTAGGAAGCAAAGGAATGACGGTGTCCAGGTGTTGCCTCTTTGTTTTTCCCTTCTTTATGTTTCATTTCGTGCTTATATATATATTTGAACTTAAAGGAAAGTATATGATATGATACTTCTGACAAATAAATTAGAAGCTTATATACTCTTATAGTCTTGGACATTGAGGATATGTGTCCCATTAACCCATAAAATAAAACAAAACTAAGAATGAGAAAAATAAAAATAGAAACAATTTATAATCTTTAGCATCCTTATTAATGCTGTCATATCCTAGGTATCACTTGGTTAATGGAATTATATAATAATTACAAATTCTATAGGTATTTGTGGATCTTCCTTATATCTAACGATAGTCATACAGCTAAAAGAAGCAACTTTATACAACTTCTTTGAGACATATGTTCTCATTGCCAGAAGACAGTATATGTGATGATTTTTTATTAGCTCGATTGATCATTTCTATTTGGCATATCATATTGCAAACGGACCTTTTACTGGTGCTGTAGGCATGGCATGGGAGGCAAAGGCAACGTGCTACTCGGGCTGAAAAACTGAGGTTCCAAGCCTTGAAGGCTGATGATCAAGAAGCTTATATGAGATTAGTAAAGGAGAGCAAAAATGAACGACTTACAATGCTTCTTGAAGAAACAAATAAGCTCCTAGTTAATTTGGGGGCTGCAGTTCAGCGTCAGAAAGATGCAAAGCCTTCAGATGGTATTGAACCCTTAAAAGATTCGGAAACTGATTCTCCCGAGTTGGATCCTTCAAGGAACGAAAGCCCAGGGGATACACCTGAGGAAGATGCAGACATCATTGACTCTGATCGCAATGATGACAATAGTGATTTACTTGAAGGTCAGAGGCAGTATAACTCAGCTATTCATTCAATTCAGGAGCAGGTAAACAGTGCAGCCTTTTTTTCTGCATCATTTCATTTTCAAACAAAAGAATGATTTAACCTAAGGCTCTTTCTTGTTCTTTTATTTGGAGCCTAAATCCAGAACTTCTAGTAAATGCTAAAGAATTTGTTTGGAATTTAAGAAAATGAAAATTAAGACGTAAAAGTTCCTATAAGATACAGGCTTGTTAAATTACTACAAAACCCTCGCTTTGCAGCAAACTGTAGAAGATGCTATGTTGCTGTTACAAATTCAGCCATTTATAAAAATTGAAATTAACATTTACTTATCCCATAATCAATATGGATACTGCCTACAAAAGCATATAAACGAACCTCAATGTCACTTGTGTTCCATAGAATAAAAATCCTAAACTGCCATAACTGGGTATTAGGTGAAATTAATGGGAAACCCTTCTAGTATCTGCTTGAGCTTACTCACCCTTGTCACGTAGCTTGAACTGAGAAGACCAGCCTTCTTTTGTTATGTAAATATTTTCTGGTGCTTGCATCTATGAACTGTTGGCAACAAACAGATCTAACTAATTTATATTGTAATATAGGTAACTGAGCAGCCAGCCATGCTTCAAGGTGGACGATTAAGGACATACCAATTAGAAGGGCTTCAATGGATGCTTTCTTTGTTCAACAACAATTTGAATGGAATTTTAGCAGATGAGATGGGGTTGGGAAAAACAATACAAACTATTTCATTGATTGCATATCTGAAGGAGAAAAAAGGTGTTTCTGGGCCGCACTTGATAGTGGCTCCAAAGGCTGTACTACCCAATTGGATCACTGAATTCTCAACTTGGATTCCCGAGGATGAGTATGTGGAAAGCATTCCTTGATTTTACATTTTAGAATCCCTTGGGGTGTGCCTGTATACATTTTGTCTTTCTTTGGGTGTCTACACATTGTGTGCACACATGTATGCCTTGTAGTATTTAGTCTGTAGTAGCTAATACTTTTTCCCTTTGTGCAGGATTAAAGCTATTCTTTATGATGGACGTCTAGATGAAAGAAAGGCATTAAGAGAACAGTTATCAAGAGATGGAAATTTTGATGTGCTAATCACACACTATGATCTAATCATGAGAGATAAAGCATTTTTGAAAAAAATACCCTGGCATTACATGATCGTTGATGAAGGGCATCGATTAAAGAATCACGAGTGTGCTCTTGCGCGAACTCTTGTCTCTGGGTACAGTGCTTCTTTGCACAAGCCTGCTTTATTTTGCATTTAAAATGTAAACTTGTTGTGAAGAGCTTTCCTTTTGGTCATCTAGTTATTTTTGGTTCTCTTTCTGTGTCGTTCTTTTTCTTTTCACCATGCACAACTGTAATATTGTGCTTTTGTTTAAAGTTCCATGTCTTCTCCAATGATGATACCTACTCTATCTAAGCCAGCTTTTGTTGTTTCCTCTTTACCTCATCTGTAGAGCTTAATTGTGTCACAGGCAGTCTAGTCTTTAGGACAAAACCACTCTTTGCGTTGCAAGTTGCAGGCAGATTATAATGTTTTTTAATTTTTTATTTTTTATTTTCTTTTTTTCACTTGATAAGATTAAAAAGGGCAGCCTGGGCATGAATCTCCTGCTATGCAGGTCCGGGGAAAGGTCGGACTACTTTGGGTCTAATGTTAAAATGCTTCTTACTTAACTGTGACGTGGTTGTTCCTTTCTTTTATAGATTTGGCTGTAAAGTTTTGGCATGTCTTTAAAGAGTGCGAATAAGGCTTTCTGATTGAATTTTAACTTGTTGCAGCTACCAGATTCAGCGTAGACTTCTACTAACTGGAACTCCAATCCAGAATAGCTTACAGGAATTATGGTCCCTGCTTAATTTTCTCCTTCCAAATATTTTCAATTCAGTTCAGAACTTTGAGGAGTGGTTCAATGCTCCTTTTGCAGATAGAGGTGACGTTTCTCTTACTGATGAAGAGCAGTTGTTGATCATTCGGCGTCTGCATCATGTAGGTGATTCTTGTGACTTTTTAGAAGTCTTCGTTGTTCTCGTAGGACATCCTGTTTCTTATTTATCTCTTTGATTCTCAGGTTATCAGACCATTTATATTGAGAAGGAAAAAAGATGAAGTGGAGAAATACCTTCCTGGGAAATCCCAAGTTATTCTGAAATGTGATATGTCAGCATGGCAGAAAGTTTACTACCAACAAGTTACTGAAATGGGCAGAGTTGGTCTACATACTGGTTTGTACTGCTGATATCTGCTATTTGTCAATGAGTTATATATGATCAAGTGCCATGGGAAATTGCCAATTCATTGAAACTAACCTACTATAAACTAAATTTGCAGGCACTGGGAAATCAAGAAGTCTACAGAACCTGTCCATGCAGCTCAGAAAGTGTTGTAATCACCCATACCTTTTTGTTGGAGAATATAATATGTGGCGTAGAGAAGAAATCATGAGAGCTTCTGGAAAGTTTGAACTACTTGATCGTTTACTACCAAAACTTCGAGCAACTGACCACAGAGTGCTGCTTTTCTCACAAATGACCCGTCTTATGGACATTCTTGAAATTTATTTGCAACTGCATGATTATAAATATCTTAGACTTGATGGGTCAACAAAAACTGAGGAGAGAGGAACATTGCTGAAGCAATTCAATGCTCCAGACTCTCCTTACTTCATGTTTCTCTTGAGCACTCGTGCTGGAGGGCTTGGGTTGAATTTACAAACAGCTGACACGGTAATAATATTTGATAGTGATTGGAATCCTCAAATGGACCAACAAGCAGAAGATCGTGCACATCGTATTGGACAAAAGAAGGAAGTTAGGGTCTTTGTGTTGGTTAGTGTTGGATCAATAGAAGAGGTAATTTTGGAACGTGCAAAACAGAAGATGGGAATTGATGCCAAAGTTATACAGGCAGGACTTTTTAACACAACTTCCACAGGTATACTAATGTCATTCATTCAATTTATTAGAAATTTTCATCAGCTATTGCCTGTTAGGTCCCTTTTTTTAATTTTTCGGATGAATTGAGCACTTGATTGAGGTGGATCCATCATTACCTGTGCAGCTCAGGACAGAAGGGAGATGTTGGAAGAGATCATGCGCAGAGGAACAAGCTCACTTGGAACAGATGTACCAAGTGAAAGAGAAATTAACCGCCTTGCAGCCAGATCGCCAGAAGAGTTCCGAATTTTTGAGGAGATGGATAAGGAGAGAAGGCAAAAAGAGAATTATAGATCTCGTCTCATGGAAGAACATGAGGTACCTGAATGGGCATATCCTGCGCCTGATAAGGAAGATAAACCCAAAGGGTTTGATCCCAATAATACTGCTGTCTTAGGAAAGCGGAGGAGGAAGGAGGTAACTTATGCTGATACATTGAGCGATTTACAATGGATGAAGGCTGTGGAAAGCGGTCAAGATGTATCAAAGCTATCGATTAAAGGAAGGAGACGGGACCATCCTCCGTCTGAGGGCAATGAATCAGCTAGTACTAGTGCAGGAACAGACAAAAAAGCTATGGGATTGAGGAATGAAATCATGCCTACAGCAAGCGACGGGACAAGTGAGGATACTTTTGGTTCAGCCCCAAGGAGATCCAAGCCTGATGGAGCAGTTACTGAGACCCCTGAATATCAGGGTGTAGAAAAATCTCAACATCAAGTTATCAGAGGAAGCAATTGGAGTGGGCACGTATTTTCATGGAATACCCATAAGAAGAAGAGGTCTAGATATGCAGTCCAAAGTTCATCATCTGATTCCAGAGGGTATAATTCCAATGGAAGAGGAAATGGCTGGGTTTGAGTTACTAATAAAATTCCATGATCTGTTGCACATGAAGCTTGAATGACCGGTGGCCTGAGAAATCACCTGTCCAACTGGTTGCTCCTCGATGAGGCCCACTTCATTTCTGTTCAAGCATCTGCAACTTCGCCTGCACAAGTCAGAAGCTGATGTAACATTAACCAATTTATGAAATGCTCCCCTCCTTGTTTCTATTGGCTTTCCATAGGGACTGCTTCAGATTAGACGAGGAATGCAAAGCTGTGGCAATCTTCTATTTATCCTACTGTAATTTTAGCTAGAATGTTATGCTTTCCTAATTCATCAACTGTGCCTTTGATTTTTATTCTGGCTTTTCAAGGGCCAATTTTTTTGAAGTTGGATGCCTACCTGGCAGTAGCAAGTACATTAAAACACATCAAGGTTTTACCCCTCGTCCAGAAATAGCAGCAGCATGTGGACATCAGTATTTTATTGATTCTTTAAAAATTAACGAGCAATAATTAATTAATTAATTAATTAAATGAAATTTGTGATGAACTCACCGAAGAGAGTTATCAAAAATCATGCATCTGGTGACAAATGAAGCACCAATTGGTACGGTATCAGAGAAGCCATACTGATTCTAACCGGAAAAGTGAAGAAAATTGGGTAGAGAGAATAATTGACTCGGAATAAAATATCAATGCCATAGTTCTAGTCGTCTTAAAATAACTAGCACGTAGTAAGTTGTAACCGAGAAAAATCGGTCCAAGGCTAATGTAATACACTTAAAAAAATCAACCAACAGCAGGAAGTCAATAATGCATTAATGCAAAAGAAACTTAAAAAAGAAGTATTAGCATTATTTTAGTAATGCACTACAGAATCTTATCCTACAAAGTCCAGATGAGATAAATAGGTAATGGAAAACGGAGGATGGAAAAGTTTGCAGTAAACCTGCCCTACCGATGGAAAATGCTTCAGTTCCAATCACAGCAAACTGAGCCACAGCTCTGGTCAGCATTTTAAGATTGTAAAGAACATACAATACACTGTGAATGTCTCCTGCATTAATCATCCTCCACTGCAATTGAATCTACGAATGGTCCTTCATAATAAGAGAAACACTAATCCTCTCCATTAACTTCAAGGTTCTCCAGTTTGGATTCCAAGTCATGCTCATCATCATCACCCTCTCCAGATTCTTCATCTTCATCACATCCTTCAGGATCATTCTCATCCAAGGGCCCAAGCATGTCAGGGAATTTCTTAAACATTTTCTTCAGCTCATCAATGCCTTCATTGGAGATAAAATTCCCATTGATTGTCAGCAATTTAAACTCAGGCTTCTGCACCACCACTTGTCCCAAGACCCGAGCCCCAGCCCTTCCTAAGGAGTTGATGCTCATATCAACTTCCTTCAATTCAAGATGGCCTTCTTCCAAGGCCCTGCTAATCTGGATAGCACCTTCATCCTTCAACTCATTTTCAGCGAAGTTCAACTTGGTTAGATTCTGCTTCATTGCTATACAAGCAGATATAGCAGGAGCAGCTTCAGCTGTTATTTCATTCCCAGCCATATCCAGTACTTCAAGCGCAGGGGCCGATTCCTTCAGCGAATTGACTATGGCAACAGCACCCTCATTTTCCAAGTTGAGATAACTCAGATAAACCTCAGTCAACCCTGTATTCTTGGAAATAGCTTTACTCGAAGCAACTCCAGCTTCTACACCAAACATGTTGTCTCGCAGGTCAAGTTTCTTCAACTGAGTGCAGGTCTCAAGTGCTTCTGACAAGGCAATTCCTCCTTCTGCACCTATCCTTGTAGAGGAACATCGAAAATCTTCTAGTAACGGAGAACGTTTCACAACTTCAGCAATGGAAAGTGCCCCTTGATCTCCTGTCATATTATTATGGAAATGAAGGATCCTAAGCTTCTCTGTTGATGGAATCAATTCACAAACTGCCCGTGCAGCTTCCTCAGAAATACCGTCATTCATTAGATAAAGTTCCTCTAAGCAACTCTGTGATTTAAGGAGTGCCCCAAAGGCTCTCACACCTTTCTCACCCAAGGCATTGTTTGAAAGGTCCAAGGACTTCAAAATGCTACCTTCCAGAGCAGCAGAAAAGATATTCATAACTTCAAGAGCTTCTGTCTCTGGTCTACCAGCAATGAAATCCGACAAATCAACATCCTTCAACTGATCCTTCATGGAAGCCAAAACGGGCTCCGCAACATGGGCTGCTTCTATACCAAAGCTTCTATTACTAAAGCATATCTTAGTGTATGAATTTCCTGGCTCCTTTAATGGTTTTAGAATATCCTCAGCCTCCTCTGCCTCAATAAAAGCTCGTGGCCCTTTTGATATATCAAAAACAGTATCACGTGATATAGCAACCTCTGCAGGCACTGGGACTTCTCCGTCCTCCTTTCGTGCCGGGCCTCTCTTGAGAACTTCCAAAATTAGCTTACTGCTTTCCTTTGCATAAAGCTGTACAGCAGAACCTCCATCACCATCTGGCTCCATTTCATAATGTTGGTTTGCTGTGACAAAAGCAACATCTTCAATTCTTCTAGCGTTCTCCTCAGCCTCCTCTTTGCTCAGAGTGCCATACCTCTGAGTGAAACTTGACTTTGTGGTGAGATTTCCTGTAATACGTGTCACGAGCAATTGCCTTGTGTTTTGGCTAGGTGGCCATAGTTTAATTGAAAAAGGGCGGTGTTGTGACTTCAGTGTTGTAGCATCCATTGCAAAGAAGCCTGCAAATGAGGCTGCAAATACGTTAGCACTTTCACTTCAACCAAATATGGGAGGAGAAAGAAAGATGAAAATTGTTATAGAGACCCTAAGATAATAGCTCAACTCAAGTCAAATAGAACTTATCCCCAACCTAGTTGGGGTCAGTTACATGGATCCTTAGCCTCAACAGCAGTAATAAGATGCTAGGTCTATCTGATTATCAAAATTCTGGTAAAGCACTTAAAATATTTGAAATATCTAATAAGAAGAGAAGTAAAATCATTTCAGAAACATAACAGATACAAAGAATATATATATATATATATATATATTATTTCACTAATTCACTCCAAGAATATTCTAGTCCTAGACAACCAAACAAGGGGTTAAGCAAATCTCTCCGTGATTTTGTTCAAATGGGTCAAACACAAAATGCAATATAGGAGTAATATGATTATGAGGATATTCTCTCCCTATGCCTCTAAATAACTCCAAATAAAAGACTTTTGAAAACATAATCAATCACACTTAGTGGAGGGTTGCTTCCTAAAACCTAACAATTCCACTAACACTCATTATTAGTTCAAGGAAAATTACTGCCACATATTTACTCTGCAAACTCCCTTTCTACCAACCAAATTTCTTTTTGAAAACACATTATTACCTTTTAGACAGCTACTGGAACAAAGTGGTTCAGTATTCCTTTGAAAGCAGTGCTATACCACTATAAATTTTATCGCACTGCTACCTTCACCTATGAGACAAATTCCATAAAATCTGACACTCAATAAATTTATAAACATCTACCTCCGCATTCAACCATATAAACAGAAGCAAGCATTGAAACTCATTTCATGCTATTGTTCAGCTAAACATCTACCTCCGCATTCAACCATATAAACAGAAGCAAGCATTGAAACTCATTTCATGCTATTGTTCAGCTAAACAATCGTACAAACCGATAAAAAAAAAAGAAAAAAAAAAAAAGAAAAAGAAAACTAGAACGCACAAGAACTAATGCAGTGAGAAAATGCAATATTAAAATCATTAAAAAAAAGCTCCAAAAGCAGCAGATCTACGGGTACAACTTCACATTTCACAGTTTAATTATGCGCAAAACCCTAGAAATTTCAGAAACATCCAATAATCGACAGGGAGAGAGAAAGAGAGAGGGGAAAATGAAATGAGCACCTGCTTAATATCCTTCTTTGCGATTCCGTGTGGCTTTGAAAACAGAGCTCTCTGATATCTAAAATCAGAAAACAGACCAAAGAAGAGAAGAGCGACGACAGACTTTATATACTAAGAGAGAGTGGAGGGAAAAGGTTTTCGACTGAAAATGGAAAGCCAGCTTGCTTGCTTGGATTTGGTTTGAAGGATTGATAGATTGATAGCTACCTAAAATAATGTATTTTGGCTTTTAAAATTATCCATTAATAATATCCAACTTATTTTTACTGCGTCGTCGCGGTGATTATCATTGTATAATGGAAAAAGTGCATTTAGTTTTTTTTTTTTTAATACTTACACTAATTATTCAGTTTTTATCTATTTTAACGATTCACAAATTTAATTAATCATCATTTATTTTTAAAAGTAAAAGAACTGATCTGAAAAAATAAAATCCATAATCTAAATTATGGTGTACAACCTCAGAAATATTCCTTTCAACTGAAAATTAACTAATTATAACATAACGTGTGATTACGAAAAAGTCCCACTCACTTTGCTCCTCGCATAACATTTCATTTCACTATCCTATATTAGTCCTCACCTTACTTCAACTGTAAATTGGGCTTTCATTGTCGGCCCTCTATTGTGTCTAAATTGATTTTATTTATCCTTATTAAATTTTAAATTGGAATCTATAGTTTTTGTTTAAGAGAATTTTAATTAATTATCACCACCCAAACTAAAGCTAAAAAAATTTAAATAAATAGTTTATCGAAATTATAACAATGTAAGTATAACAATCCATAAAAACTAAAATTAGATATTTTCACGTACAAATAATAAGCGTGGGGAAATTAAAAAAAAAAAAAAAAAAAGACGACAATTGTTATATTTTTTTTCGCACTCTATGTCAAAATTGTCAAATAAACTTTTTTATTTCACACCATTTTTTCGAATTTTCTGGAGGAAACAAGCTTTTTTTTTTTCTGGCAAGAAAAGAGAGCTAAGCTCTAAAGATTATAAACATAATCCAGTGTATGAAACCCCCAAACAAGATCAGTAAAGGCCAAACAGAACTTCCTTCTGGAGGATCAAGAAGATAATGGGTGCACAAAGTGAACTTGCTCGCCAACTTAGACAATGGAAATAAGCTTCCTTTTGTTAGATAATCTTGTGGCGTTAGCCCTGTTATTGGGCCAAAGCCATCGTTAGAAGTTCATCTGTAGACTACGAGAGGCTACAAGAAAAGTTTCACTGATTCACTTCTGTAGAAACGAAGCCAAGCGTTTGATCAAGTTCTTGGCCTTCTCTGTTTCAAAGTTCAAAATATGAAAGGCATGATCTTCTCCTTCCACTTCGATAAACTCCACCTCTCCTTTCCACCCACTTTCTTTCATTAAATTATAATACAAAACACCTCTCTCCCTCAACTCATCCTTTTCAGCAACACTAACCAGTAAACGAGAACCTCCCAGTTTTGCCAAGCTTGGACCTCCTTCAACAACAGGATTCATCATTGGATTATCAATACCACCAGCTGCTGATTCATATAGAAATGACCACACCCTATATGGCACGAGCTGCTCACGGTCCACAACAGGTTCTGATCCTACTGGCTTTGAACCCCAAAAGTAAGGATGTGTGAGATAAGTACCTAAAAGCTTAATATTATTATTCAAGCCTTCAGTCCCAATTCGCATTGCCATATTATGAGCAATATTAGCTCCTGCACTATCTCCTCCAATAAAGAATCTGTCAAAATCGCCATGGTTAGATATCCATGGCTCTTTATTGTCATGCGATGTAACCCATTGAAGAGCAAACCAGCAATCTTCATAAGCAGTAGGAAGAGGATGTTCAGGGGCTAATCTGTACTCTACTGAGATGGCAATGACTTTGGCTAAAGAAACTAAGTTGTTCATGTATTTGGTTTCGGTTAAAGAGAAAGCAGACTCAATGCAGAACGCTCCGCCATGGAAGTATACTAAAATGGGGAGTTTTTTTTGGTCATCAGATTGAGAGAGTTTTGGGAGATAAAGTCTTGCAGAGATTGGTGGGTGTTGCGAGATGCTGATGTCTTTTGATGAGACTTCAGTTTCCGGGTCTTGATCAGGTGATGGAGGGACTATTGGAGCTCCCATTAATCGCTCTACTGATCCATCTTTGAAAACTCTAAGGAAAGGGAGAAGCTCTCCAGCTACTTCCTTATTAATGGAGGCCATCAAAGAGTATATGAATAAGCTATCAACTAAATGGGAATGTAGGGAAGAGATTGAACAATAGTTGATGATCTAGTTTCTATATAATACTGTAGTTTTGAATGTTAGGTACAAGACAGACAGAACTGCAGTTAAGTAGACTGCAATTTTGGTGCCTTGAAAGGTTGTTCAAATTTTAATTCTGATTACAGCTACACCTATATATCATAGTTTAAGAGAGAAATCTAAATTTTCAAAGCTCTGAATTTAAGTGCCTTGAAAGGTTGTTCATATTTTATGAGATTAAAGGGCTTAGAGTTGTAATTAGATTGTGAAATTTCAATTCCAAAGTGGTAATCATTTTATTTCCTTTTTTTATTTGATATAAAAACTAGATTCTTGCAATCGGATATGATCTAGTTGAACTTTGAGGGAAGCGAGACCACTGATTATAAGAATTTTCATCAATTTACCGAGTAGAGGAATAAAAATTAGATTATCTGTATTTAAAAAAAAAAAAAAAAAAAAGGAAAAACTAAATTGTTTGGCCTGTTTTAGAGAGCGCGCAAAAACATGAAGGGAAAAATAAGTTTTTCCATGTGCCCTTTTACAAGGTAGCCAGCAATCAATCTCCCCCAATTTAAGCAAAATGTTTCTACCACGATTTATGATTTGTCTCAATAAAAAAAATAAGAATAAATATAAATTTCTTTATAAAAAAAAATTCTACTTTGTTCTTCCTGTAATGAAAATGAAAAGCAATTCTAAAAACTTACTAATTAAACTATTCCTTTGAACATATTTCTTAATACAAATGTAATTTCATTTTTTGTAGAACAATTTTATTTTCCTCCTTGAAAAGATTTTATCCAAACAATTAAAGGAAAATAAATTCTTTGAAGAATATTTTCCTTCTTTTATATTCTCCATTTATTTTCTTTCTTTCTTTCTTTCTTTCATCTCCTTAAAACCTTCCTTGACAAAGTGTAAAGGAAATTATCCTAAGATCAAATGCTTCGTAATAACCAGTGATTTTACAATGACAGTTATCAGATTCAGATTCCAACCAAATTAACAGAATTAATAAAATTAAAAAGAAAACAGAAAATTAATGTTATTCCTTCGTTGACACATATAAGTTATAACACTCTCTTACTAAGAAAAGAAGCCAAGTGTTTGATCAAATTCTTGGCATTCTCTGTGTCACAATTCCGAATATGAAAAGCATGAACCTCTCCTTCTACCTCATGAATTTCTATTTCCCCTCCCCATCCACTTTTCTTCACTGCATTGTAATACAAAAAACCCCTATCTCTCAACGTATCATTTTCAGCGACACTGATGAACAATCTCGAACACCCTAGTCCAGCCAAGCTTGGAGCATCTGGACCAATCGGATTCATCATCGGATTATCAATGCCACCTGGTGCCGACGGATAGACGATATTCCAAATCATATACGCCGGCCGTTTCTCACGTTCTTCAGTATACTCTGATCCTATTGGCTTTGAGCCCCAAAAATAAGGATGCGTAAAGTAAGAACCCAAGATCTTAACATTTCCAGGCAAAGCTTCGTTGCTAGCTCGCATCGCTATATTATGAGCAATGTTAGCTCCTGCACTATCTCCTCCAACAAAGAGTCTACTAAAATCGCCGTGATTTGATATCCATGGCTCTGTATTTTCTTCTGCAGAGTGTGATGCTACCCATCGCAAGGCGGCCCAGCAATCGTGATAAGCAACGGGGAGAGGGTGTTCAGGGGCTAGCCTGTATTCCACTGAGATAGCAACGACTTTGGCTTGTGAAACTAAGCTGTTCATGTACTTGGTTTCGTTTAGAGAGAATGCGGAATCGATGCAAAAGCCTCCGCCGTGGAAATAGACCAAGATAGGGAGTTTCTGTTTCTGGTTTGGTTCGGTTAGGTTTGGAAGGTAAAGTCTGGCTGAAATTGGCGGGTCTTTTGAGATGATGATGTCTTTGGATAAGACTCCGGTTTCTAGATCTTGAAATGGAGGCACGATTGAAGATACCGTTAATCGCTCCACGGATCCATCCTTGAAAACCCGAATGAAAGGTACTACTTCAGCAGCCACTTCCTTCAGTTCCTTGCCGGTGGAATCCATTTATAAGCTTTTATTATGCTAGTGAAGAAATCTTGAAATACAGAGCAAATACAAGGATTGATTATGGATTTGTGGCTAAGCAATCTATAGTTGGGAGATTGCAGAGTTTGTGGTGGATTTCACGAGGCTGTTTAAATACACTTACGGTTCGTATGGATGGTGAGGGAAGGATAATTTAATGAAAGCAAAAGGGAACCCAACCACCGATCATCCACATCCACCTTCGCCTCAAAACATGAAAATAATTGCTGTTTTATGAAGATAAGACTACAATAATATTCTTGAACCATGCTCTGTGAAAAAGGATTTCTATACAACCTTGAAGATCTTTACTGTACCCTGGAAAGAAGTGGTCGCTTTTGTTTTTTTCGGCCAGTCACATCATTCCCATTTAATAATGCATTTCCTTCACTATTTGTTTGCATTTAATGTTTCTATTTAAACGCTCCAGCGTTTTGTTCTGGCCTAATCAATTACCACTCAACCGGGATACGAAATGGAGACCCCAAATTTTAATGCATCCTTGAAGGATCTATCAGTGGCCAAGAAACACTTGTTGACGGACCCATCACCATCCGCTATTAAGACTATCATATCTTCCTTCAAGTAAAGCGTTAATATGCACGCCACATATTAGCTTGATTGCAGTTCTTGTGTAGTTGATAATTCTGATATTAACTATATAAATGATTTTTGTCAAAAATAGCACCAATCGAAAATGTGATAAACTAGTACTCATGCACCCTTTTATCTTGACCTGCACAATTTTTTATCAATACGAAATGGACCTGTCCAATGTATGAAGTATTGAGAATGGTCGGCTCCTATCAAATTCGTGTTGGCAAGATGGGGAAAGATAATGTAACAGTAAATCACATATGAACCTCTGTAGCTAAATTACAATTTACAAAAAAAAAAAAGGATCAAAACGCAATTTGTGCGCTCGGAGCCTTTTTTTTTTTTTTTTTTTTTTTTGGCAATTTCCCTTCACATAAAGCAATGCTTTCTAGGGCTGAAATATATTCAATGACCCCAGTCCATGAGAAAAACGATTAGATTATGGGGCTGAAATTCTGCCCCAAATTTTCCAAGAAATCAACTCTTCTCACCGAATGCCAACTCGCTAAAAGAGTCATAGGATACATAACAATACAAGAAAAGAATAATGTTGGCGAAGACCATACCCCGTCAAACATCCAAGAAAATGGAAATGGCGTTACAATGGATACCATGACGCAACAGCACTCCAGCACCAGGGATGATTATAAGCCATATTAACCAGACTGCAAGGTCCGTCAAATGGCTAGAGACACCAATGAGATCTACCACTTTCTGTACAACATTATCTAGTTAGACATCAAGAATCAAATACCAGCCATCTACAGCCGCAAGTTATGAGGGTTAGATTTGGTAAGTGCTTTGGTAAAGTAATTGCGAATCTCAGGTATAATCCGCTGGATCAAATGAGAGTGCCTGCAAATTTGAACATACAAATAAATTTCCACCACCATAAGGAGTTTGAGTGAAGTTAGATCATAATAATAAAGAAACAACTGCACTAATCCTAAGAAATAAATCACACTGTTATAGACCCATTTGTGGACAGAAAATATTTAAGACATGCGCGGCACGTGACGTGCAGAATTGATGCAGCAATTCCTTATTATTTAGTATTTTTATGTTATTATTATTGCTCGAGTTTGTTTCTTTCTATAAGAAAGATCCTTGTTAATAGGAAGTCTTAATTTTATTATAATTCCTTTTAGTAGTAGGATTCCCAATTAGTAGAAACTTCTATTTTTATTATAATTCATTCTCTGCTGTAAGCCTCTCTTATATAAGAGGCACATTTTAATTCAATAAAGACTCGAGCAAGATTTCTATTAATTAACGAGATAAAAGAATCTCTCTTTACCCTAACGAGTCCTGAGATGGAGAACCCCTCTTAACGAGTTCTTATTTCTTTATTCAACAAGAATAAAGGCAATTCCAAGGCCTGGCCTAAGAAGATTTCTCCATTGGAAGACCATCACAGGCAGAAACAAGAATAAGGGCAATTCCAAGGCCTCGGCTTTAGAAGATTTCTCCATTGGAAGGCCTATGACCAGATCCAGATCCTACGCTAGGGCACTTAACACGCGCGCGCACACACACACAAATTTTGCCATTCTCCTTCACAGGTTAGAGGACTGTTTCACGTAATGGTACCATGTCAAGTCCGAGAGAAAAAACACTTGCTCACAGCCAAGTTTTAAGGCAAACAAGAAAATGGCGGATTAAGGGGGCTATGTACCTGGGCTTAGCATTTAATTTATCAAACTGCTCCAAGATAAACAAAATGCAGGTGTGTCTTAATGAAATAGCATGGAAAGCTTCCGAAAGTTCATACATGCTTGCAACATTTTCCAGGGATATATCCTAAAAAAGGGAGGAAAAATTTAATAGAACAATAATCAGATTTTCATTTTCAACTTGGAAGCAGAACAGGGATCACATGCACAAATATATAAATTAACCTCAATAGCTCACCTGTGCTATGGTATACTCACAGAGTCGCTTGAGCCCCTCCAACAGATACTGGTCTGCAGCCCTAAGGAGATCTTGTGCGATATCTAATGAAATATCTATTGATCCTGTGTATATAAATCTGCAAAAAATATAACTCGTCAAATAATCAATCTGGAGAACTTACTTTGAAGAAATTGCGAACTTTTTAACTCATCAAACCTCATCATTAACTCAAAAACCTCCCATCTAATGTTTGGAATTTCAATGTCCCTTGCATCCTTCTCCTGTAACACATACCAAGAAAAATAAATAAAATGCATATATGAAAGTCATGCTATCCTAATTATTCCATGCAAAGAACATAAGAACTGCTCAAAGGAAAAACCCTATCAGCAATACTGACACTGAGATTCACGATGAAAGAATAAAGGATAGTAACAAAAAATAGTAACCTCCATATTATCAGAAACAGAGGTCAATATATTTTCAGTTGAACAAATTCAGACCAGTACTTTAAGCAGACAAAAAGCAACCATCTCTTTCACCCTTATTGGACTCAACCCTCACAAAGCTCCAACATCTCTTTCACCCTTATTGGACCCAACCCTTACAAAGCTCCAAGTGAGTGTTTGGTGAATGGCAAATATAACAAGACTGACAAGTATGCTCACCCTGTAACCTCCATCGAACATTGCACGAAATGCATCTGAAGAAGCAAGTAGGCAAATTCTATGTGCATAGAACCGTCTACCTGCAGTATACGATTAATATTATTTTGGTAAGGGTTCATTCATGTCGATAAATCTCATACAAAAATAGCAAGATTTAGAAAATTATAATTCTAAACAAGTACCACAGCTTTAAATACCCAAAACTTTTTATCTACAACCTTCAACTAGAAAGGTGACATCTGACAATGTAGCATTGTTCACGTACTGCTCTCCTAAATATACCTGCATGAGAAGAGAGATGTTATCATAAAGACATGAATTTCCAATATCAAATAAAAAAAGTCTAGGAATTTACATCCTTATCATATTTTAAATCAATGGTCAAGCAGAAAATACCAAAAAATAGTCTAATAAATCAAGTGTGAAAAATGTCCTATATGTATTTAACATGCTCAGAAATAAATTTTATATGGAGGTTATTCAAATAATAATTTAAAAGATATAAGTAGTAAAACAAGCATAAATTTCACCGCCTATTTCACAGTATTTCAAAACAAAATCAAAAAAGCAGTTCTGCACATAAACCTCTCAACTTGATCATGAGCAATAAAATGAAATATATTGTTTAAAAGTAAATATAGAAATAATAAAAAAAAAAAAAAAAAAAAAATCTAGCATTTGTCAAATGAAATTACGGAAGGACCTCAAAGGTGAAAAAAATGAATTAATTGAACCGTTATATGCCAAGTCTCCAAATGTTTGCTTTTTCTATCTGGAATTTTTCCATCAAAAGTCAAAACACAAAAACTGGAAACAAATTCAGGGATGTCTACAATCACAAAAATTAAATTGGTACACTGAAGACTAATGATTATCAGTGACAAACTGAGTAGAATAAGATAACTGGTTTTAGACATGAAGCACACCTTTTGTGTTGGAGAAGGGGGGGCAGCATCCACAGGAGAAAGAGTCATTGCTTTATTTGCCAACTTGTAGAGAGCTACAGCTCCATCAAGTTGTTGTTTTAAGTTTGTAGAGCCAAGAAGCCCCAGAAGTAACTCCAATCCTGCATTAGAAAAATTATCAGCCATCTCAAACAAGTATGGTAATCTAAAGCAAACAAATACTCCAAATTAATAATAGTTTTTTCTTGAAATTTAGAACTGGCAAGATTAAAAAGAATATAACATGCCATTGTTGTCAACAAATATGGTTCTCTGATCATCTGGGGAACAAAGATGTGCAAGAGCTAAAGCAACACGCCGTTGGACAGCCTTCTCTGCTACACGCATTAGATATAATAAATGGTTTAAAACCTACAGAAGAAATTTGTTGATTACAAATTTAAGGATTAAAATTAAATTTGAAGAAAAGAAAAACACTAGTACAGTTTCTGCAGACAAGAAATGCCAGAGATAATAGAGAGAGTGCAGGGGAAGAGAGAGGAGATAACGCACTCGTCCATGAATTTTTTCCTCTAATCTTTTCAAAGTCTTGGATACACAATCTTTTGTCGCCTGCAGGTGTGATTATTAATTGTATATTGATCATCGTAGGTCCAGAAAAAAGAGCAATTAGTTGGTTAACATCTAATTTCTAGATGAATTCATGATTTCAAGCTACCACGTATATTAAGTACTATAATATAGGCATATAAAGGTGAGTATATGTAACAGGCTGTTGAACAATGAAATGTCTAGTGAACATACTTGAACAATAAACTCTCCATCCTGAAGCTTCTGAACACCTCCCACCCTAATAAAATCGGACACGTTATCCTATAGGAAAAATGAACGAATACAATAAGATGGTATCAAGTTAAAAAAGTTAAAAGGGTCAATCTAAATAGCATTTTGGCAGGGATCCTTAAGTTCATAAGAACTCATAATCTACTGCTCTCACCTCATTATCTGCAAGACCATATAGAGCAAATGCAGCATTATGTTGAAGAGATCCATTTTTTGAGTCCAAAAGCTTCAGTAACGGAACTAAGCCACCATTGTGAGCTATACCAGCTTGGTTGTGTGAGTCCTGAAATCAAAAAAAAAAAAAAAAAAAGGAGGAATAAGAATAACATAAGAAAAAAGAACCATCCAATCAGAAGTGCGCTCAATTGAAACATCATCTCTTAAGTTCTCCATTTTTATTAAATTAAAACAGCAAGCTGCTGAGAAATGCCAACCAACATATTCAAGGGAACCAACTGAAATTCATCAGATTACCTATTGAACTCGTTTAAGCATTTTCTAGAGCCTGATTAAGTCTTCGCAAAAAATTATAAGCTCAGAAGCACAGTTCAAATATTTGTAAAAACTCGTATTCAAGTAAATTGATGAGCAGTTAAGGAAAAAGAAAAAGACACAAGAAAATGCTCCTGGTTCAGATCATAATAACCACATAATAATGCAAAGAGTATCTAGAAGAAGACTATGTTAGATCAAGCAAAGATCATTTAGTTTTAGAATCAGAATCATTTAATTCACCTAAATAGACAAAGAAAACAGTCAATTTATAATTTATAATGGGACAAATGACCCAAAATCACGGACAAAATTTTCGATTTTGTCGTCAACTGTAGTCATAAACTTTATTATTGAAGATAATTGTGTCCAATTTGAATTTAGTAAGCGAGTGAAGTATGCAAGAAGCCTCTAAAGCAAGGCACGCAAAGTTCATTTGGCCTTCATAATAATAAAACATACCAGAATTTTTTAGTAAAAATGTATTAATAAAGTATTCACTAGTGGGAAAATTAAATTAAATAAATGAATATCCATCTCTAGGAATGCAATGCCAATTTCATAATGTCATTAGGATCTCTAGAGTTTAAGCATGCAACAGAGATAAAGAAATAGTAACCTGTGCCAACCTCCCCAATGCAAAAGCTGACATTTCCCTCAGTTGTACATCAGGGGACTGTAGCATCTCTATCAAAGGTTGAACTGCACCCCTTTGTACAATGTGCACCTAAGAATAGATCACTTTTATAATCTAAAGCAGAAAAAAATTTAGGGGATGGGGGTTTAACAACAGTGAAAGTTCATGGATGTATAAAATGGATGATATTTATTTATTCACAGGTTTTCTAAACAATTGGATGTATAAAATGGATGATATTTTAAGGCCAAGCTTGAGTCTACCTTGCAATCAGAGTCCGTTGCAGCAAATTGTCCAAGCAACAAAGCAGCTTCTCTCTGGCTCTCAGAGCAGCAGGAGCTGTTCCCAAGTAATAAGTAAGAAATTGCAAGAAGAAAAATTAAGGAAAAAATCTTCATGGTAGAAAAAAGAAATAACAAGTTGCCAAGAAAAATAAAATCTGGACAAAAATTTCACAAAATGAATGTTCATCCTCTGCTAAAACCAGTGGAAAGATAATTCAAGGATGCTGAGAATACAGGATTTATACAAACCTAAGCAAACCAATAACAGGTTGCAGAGCACCAGCAGCAAGGACTTCTTTCTTTATGTTTGGGGATGAATGCACAAGATTTCCAATCACACCAACCTGAGAAAATGAGAAATTACTTTATGCTAAAGCTATTCTGAACTACAAAAACAAAGTTCCAAGACAATATATAATTCAAAATTAGTAACATATATGAACTCTGAAAATATCCTACTGCTTCATAGTGTATAGCAGCATCCTCAGATCGTAGCATTAGAATGAGAGTTGGAAGAGCATTGCATTCAACAATCTGCAAAACAAACATTTCATATCATTTACTAATACTAAAACTAACTGTGCAAAAGTTCATCTTACAGAAAATGTATGACCTGCTTTTTATTCTCATCATTCTTAAAAGCCAGAGTTCGTAGAGCCCCAGCAGCTGCTCTTTGAACCTTTGTATCAGCAAATTCAAGCAATTCAACTAGAGGTGGAACACCACCTTCCATCCTGTATCTCCAATAGCAATGAATATAAGAAGAACATAGTGATAATGCAAAGTTAAGATAAAATGACACTAAAACAAGCAAACCTAACACGAGTCTTAATGTTGCTGTTCTCATGAGCAAGATTGGTAATAGCATCAGCAGCCCTTCTAATTACACTATTCACAGCCCGAGAACTCAAACCATCCTTGTGCCTCTTCAACAGGTCCACAAGATGCGACAACGCCCCAGTGTCAACTATGAGTTGCTGATGCTCTGGCTGTAAAAAAAAAAGATATAAGAATATATAAGATATAGGATAGGGGGAAGGCAGGTTTTAATCAGATCATGTTTAGAGTATATCTGAAGAAAATATCAAGTTGAGTTACAAAATGCATTTGATATGCCACCTTTGCTTTGTGTTTCTTGGATTGAGTTATGGAATTACTGTATCATAATAGCAGATGTTATTCATGTAATATTCTGGCAAATAAATACTACAGCAAGTAAATGAACGCATGCCATCAGCAACTAGAACTTTCTTGAAGCAAGTGAAACAACATTAACAGTTTCATTCACTGAAATAACAAGGTTTCCTACCACATACAAAAAAATACTAAGTCCAGCTCCATTATGCCATGCTTATATAAACATTCTCTTTGTAAAAACTAACATAACACTCTAATTGATAGACAACCAACATCACGAGCTCATAGCATAATCATTGAACAGAAGGTAAGTTCCAGTCGAACTAAACTTAACCGGACAGAAAGTGGAAAATGACACGCTACAGACAAGTATCAAAACGCCAAATAAAATAATAGGCACGAAAGGAAAATATAGCTAAATGACCTTCACAGCAAGCAGACCTAGCGCAAAAGCACTCCCCTTCTCAACCTCGTGCTCAAACGGCTTTTGATTACGGTCAGCTTCGCTAGATGGTGGAGCTTGAAGATGCTTAACGAGAGCTGGAACTGCACCTCCTTCAACAATTACGTTCACTAATTCCTCTAAAGAACAATAACCACCAAACATAACTTATCTCAATTTGTAAGCAATACATGCAAAAAAACACTGGCATATAAATAGAGATCTTAATTTCAGTGTCGAAACTTACAGTTTGTAGATTCAAAAAAAAAAAAAAAATGAAAGAGAGAGAACAAACAAGAAGCAGAGAGGGATAGGAGATACCGTTTTTGGCGAACTCCGCAAGGACGTGAGTAGCGCGTTTTGCAGCAGCTCGATCGGCCTCGTTCCATGAGAAGGTCGTGTTGAGGATATTAACCTGTGCAGCCACCTCGTATAGCAGCGCTTGCCGCGCATCGCCGAAGGGGACAGCTGCCGAGATCTCTCGCTGCTCCTCTTCGATCTCCTCCTCTAGTTTCCGCTTCTGCCCCTTCCTCTCGGGAAGACCATGATCTTGGTTCCTCTCTGGCTCCATCACGCACAGAGATTGAGATAGACCGACAGAAGGAGAGGCTACTCAGAATTCAGACATTAAAATTTTCAAGTAGGATGAGAAATGGATGGATCAGGGGTATTTTGGAAATTTACAAAGGAAATTTTATTTCGCAAGTTTCGTGTAACTTTTGTGATTTTCCTTCTCTTTTTCTTTTCCTTTTCTTTTTCTTTTTCTTTTTCTTTTGTTTTCTTTTCCGGTGGAAAAATTGAATTGTCGGAGTTAAAACGGCCGCGTTATTTCCCGGTTCTGCAAGGGCAAACACCGCGCACCTGCTTTCCGCTTCTGTAAAAAACGGCTAACGTTCAATCCCGCCGTGAAAATATGGAAAATTAACCGTCCCCTTCCATAATATTTTGTTTCTTTATTTTGTTATTTTCTAAATTATAGTGTTATTTATTTTTTCTTAGTATTTTAAGTTTTTTATCTTATTCTGATTTAATGTGTATTTCTATCAACGAAGTGATTATTATTGCTGTCAACGGTAATTTAAAAAAACTATGTGTTATCAATGTTAATTTTAAAAAATTATATGTGTCGGTTTATAATATAAAAAAATAGATAAGTTAATGATTAATACAATTGTATACTTGGAAAAATTAAGTAAAATTGTAATTAACCGCATTAATAGGATTTTATTAACACAAATGGGAGTTAAACTAAAATAAGATTTGTGATAGTATGTACGTGGTTGGAAAATAAAAAGTTCACTCTAGAAAAAAGCCATTTACATACTCTAGATTGCAATCAATATGTAATTTTAATTGTTTTAATTCTTGCGTATTTTCAATCTCAATAATAAGACTACTTTAATTTTATATAAATTAAAAAAATAAAATTTAATATAGTTCAATCGTAATTTTGTTTGAGTTTTTCTTAGTAATCCTTTTTACATTAATATTAATGTAAAGTTATGAAATTTGTTAATATATGCAACAATAATACTAACTTTGTTTATTTCACGTGTTGAAGTATTTTTAGTAATAAATGTATATATAATTTAACAATAGATCCATACTCTAATCATTATTTTCTAAACACTCAAAAAAAAAATACTAACTTTATTTATTTCAATATTTAATTAATGTTAATAGTAATATATTTGTTGACAAAAAATGCACATCAAATAGAAAAAAATAATAAATTACAAAATTCATCTTTTAAAAATAAAAATAATGGTATATATATATATATATATATATATATATATATATATATATATATATATATATATATATATATATATTTAAGTTACAGATAGTGGTATAATTGAGAACGAGTGAAAAAAAAATGAATATATTATTATGAGATGAATGAAATATTAATAGAGGATATTATAGAAAAAGTATATAAAAATTATTGCTTAATTATGTTAATAATGTTTTTTTTAATCTATATAAAAGTCAAACTATAATAAATAATAAGATAAACTGAGTAATAAAGAGAGTTATAACTTTTTAACTGTACATATCGGTGGTGAATATGATTTTCACCTTGTTATAACAAATAAGATTGGGCTAACCTTGAACTTTGTGCTTTGCTCGTATTTTGATATTTTTCCGATTTTATTTCAATTTTAACATTTTATAATAACAACACCTTTAATTCCAATTAAGAATAGGATTACAGATAAAAAAATATTTTCATTATTTAAAAAATTAATAATAAATAAAAATTTAAATGTCATTTAAATATTAAATTATATTCATACCAAGTATATTGTACTTTTATAAATTTAGAAATATAATATTTGAGATATGTATAATTAAGAAGCTCTTTATTTATTTTCATTAAATAAATACTAATTGACTATCTTTTAATCCAAATATTATAATGATTTGGAGTTTTCATGCTTAAAGTATAAATAATACTATAAAACAAATACATAATGAAAATATTATTTTATTAATTTAATATTTGTGCAATGCTTGGAGATTTTTTTTGGTGAGTAAATAAAAGTTTATGTTATTAAATTATTTAATTAGCACATTTATTTTAAAAACTAAAATTCAATTATTGTAATATTATTTGTTTAGGTTAATTGAGCTCTTTAAAATTTTTATTTTTAAAATTATTATTAGAGTCACATAATGATTTAATTTATTTACCAATAAATCAATGGAACTTTTTTTCTCAAGTTCGTTGTCAAGTGGATTAACGCCACATAATATTGACCAAAATTTTATTTTTTTATTTATAATGGCATTAAAATATATGATATAAAATATATATTATTTTTCAAAGAAAAAGGCTAATGGAATAAATGAATTATATAATAAAAAATAAAATCAAATATTATTTTTCACACAAAGTAGCAACTCTTTTTATTTTTTGTTTTTTATTTTTACCATTTCCAATTCTAATCATATAAGTTACTCGTGACTTGTGAGCAAGGCATAATAATTTTGCGCCGAGCAAGCCTAACTAACCCACCAACGGACTAGTGCACGTGACAAGTTGACAGATTACAGGTCCGTGATTTCACACGAGTGCTGTTATGTTATACAGTTTATAGCTTCTGCTAGATCAGCGGTCCTTTATTGGGCCCCGATATAGCACACGCCAAACCGATTCGATTTTGAGGAGTGGATACCGTCTTTTAATCTGATTACTACTTTATATATTTATTTTTTTATATAAATAAAAGAAAATAGAATCCCAGAACGGATGAGTCAAGAGCTCCACAGGACCACAGCCACTCCACTGGTATCCATGGGACCAGCCGACTATTTCGGGCACCTGTTTTATAGTGTGGTTATTGTCTTGGGCCCAAGTGCCAAGAAAAAAAAATCATCCCTATATATATATATATATATATATATATATATAATCCTCAATTAAAAAATATTTTTGAAATACTGAGATAACATTTTATTCCCTCACTAATTCTTTTTTTCTTTTTTTATAGATTTTTCAGCTTTTTTCTTTTTTACTTTAATTTGTTTTTCTATAAAAATATTTTTAGAGAATTATATTGATATATAGATTCATAAATTTTAAAAATTTAAATAAATATTTTTCTATATATCTTTAATAAATTTAAGCAAAACTCTTTGTTTACATCTTATATTCAAATGCTTTTAAATTGAATCTTTTTATCTCTCTTTAACTATTTATCCTTTATATGCTTATTTTAAGGAAATTTGTAAACTCGAACACGGCTCAAAGGTGCAAATTTGTGAGTTTTTCTTTAGAGGTGCACGTTTGTAAGTTTTTCTTTTGTTTTTTTATTCTCTTATGTTGATTTACTCTCTAAGTGAATAAATAATGCATTGTTTTTTTTCTTTTTTTTTTTTTTGACAATTCATTTTGCTGTGATATATTTAAAGCTTTGATCTTGTTGTATGTTATACTCTTGAAATTAGATCAAGAGCAAGTTATATTTGAAATTTGATTTTCAGGTAATTATATAGATATCAGTAACTGCATTTATTGGTGGCTTTGACATGCAGTGATGCAGGTATAGATCCAAACTACATGCCATATTCATTTGGTTGCCTTTTACTATTAATAAATGAAGGAAAAGTTAATTATCTAGGATTTTTTTTTTTTTTTGAGATATGAAAAACGTCATTGTAGAGCTAGGGTATAATAATCTTATTCAGTTTGGTCAATTTATGTTATGTGGAAAGTGTATGTGATAGAGTCATCGTGGTGTTGTTATTGAATAAATTACCGTTTCTTCATATTTATCATGATTTATTTTCCTTTTCACTATGCTCTTTTATCATTTCTTTTAAACTTTTCTATATTTCTATTTTTTTCCTTAAATTTTTAGTTAATGAAATTATATTTGTCTAATTCATTTTTTGTATTTCTCCATTCGAGTAGTTATCAGTTTTATACATATTAAGAGATTGTGGGCAAATTAGTTTTAATATTTTTATTTTAATTGATTTATTTTTAGTGTCTATTTGTAATTTTAATCTTGAAATTTATTTTTTAGTCATTTTCTTTCAATTTACTTTCATTTTAATTTAATTCACGTGGTAGAATTACCTGAAGGACTGTGCTACATATGTTAGATTAACTTAAAATATTAATAGAATCAATTTTAATTTTGCTTTTATTTTTCTATGTTTTATAGAATTAATATTTAATAATAATAAATCAATTATATTTTAATATAAAATAATTCAATTATAAATAATATTTATGCATATGTTATTCATATTGAATTATAAAACTTTATCTATATAGAATTATCAATTACAATATTTAAATTGTTTGAATTATAAATTTTAACTAAAATTTGGACATGATTAATTAAATATATAATTATTTAAATAAATTTAATGGAGTAATCCACTGAAAACATCTCTTAATAATATATTAAATAAATTTATAAAATACAATATATAATAATAGACCTTGCAAAACGTGGGTGTTCAACTAGTTCAACAATAAGCGTCACACATCATGTTTATATAAATAAATGTCATGTTTATATTTTCTTTTTTAGAAAAAAAAAAACAAATAGAACTTCTTAAAATAAAATCAGTGTGGTTATTTTGCTCGATGTAGAAATAGGATAAATCATAAGTATTGAAATAAAATAATACATAAAGGTTCACGATGTGCATAATAATATGCTTATAAATTGGCAATCGCACACTAGACGTGCAGGGAAGTTCTTTTCTATGTGTCTGTGGTCCGTTCTTGGAATAAGTCTTTAAAAATTATATGTGCGAACAAATTGTTCCAAAATAATATGTGTAGTACGTAATCAATGCCTAACCCAAACCCAACCACTCAACATACGCTCAGTCAATTTTACTCTAGTGCTTAGCCACTCTGTTTCAAATTTCTAATGCAAAAATCATAGATCCAGTTGTAAAAATTATTATTAATTTAAATGAAATCCAACATAAGATAACGCATCTAGAATTGATATATAACCTTAATTATCTAATTGGTACTCTGTTGTCAGCAATTGTTTACACGAAACCTTAAAGAAAACAAACAATAAATTCTAATTATGATGATTACGGATATTAACTGTAGAATGATTAATTTTGCAATTGACACTATAATTAATTCATTTTATAAAAAAATTAGTATTATAATCATGCATTTCCTAATTACTCTTATTTAATATGCATCTTTATCCATAAATATTTCACCATAATTGGATTATAAAATCTTAAAATATCAATGTCCATGTTAATCAAATCTTAAAATAAACAAATTATTAAAAATAATGAACATTTCATATTATTAGACTAGGAAAATAATAAGGGTATATTAAAAGATTAAATACAAATTAAAAGATTAAAAGACAGAGAGTATATAAATATTAATTAAAATTATATAGATTACAAATTTAAATTTAAATTTAAATTTTATATGTTAAATTTCCGTATAAATTTAAAGATTCTATATAAGATGTATGTAAAAAAAAAAAATTCTGTTTATATAAAAGACTATAATTAAGAAAAAAAGGAAAAGAAAAACTAACGGAAACTTAAAAAAAAAAGTTTTAAATTTTCATTAGTTAAAATAAATAAAAATTCTTAAAAAAGAATTAGTGTTGATGCTTGAAACAAATTGAGCCTAACTGCCCAATTAGTTACCTTCTACCTAACGCACATCCAACTCAGCCAAACGAACACCAACTGCCGCCTCTTGAGTATTGACCTGGCCTCTCCTTTCCCGCGTCACCAAAATTCCTTCCCTCTTCCCCAACTCCTCGCACTCCCTATTCCTTTCTTGCAAGACTCATTCAAGCCTCTTCAATCACTACCGCATTAAACAAAACAAGACTAATCCCCTTTCTGTCTTCAAAATCTCAATTTTCCATTGCATGCGCCAATCTCTCCGCCATGTCCATTCTTCCTTTCATCTTCTTCATCCTTTCTCTTCTCTCCCTTTCTGTTTCTCAAACACCACCTCCTAGAGGTAATGATCACGCAATCACTTCACTTCTATTTCTTTTCGTGTTTTCTTCGCTGTAAACCTCATTTTCTTTATTGCTCTGTTTTTTAGGTACTCTAATCGATTGCGGTGCCACCGCTCCTTCTACAATTGATGGTCGCCAGTGGCTTCCGGACGCCGGCTTCATCTCCACTGGGACTTCCAAGAACCTTACAATTCCAGTCCTCGCCTCTATCCTTTCCACCGTCCGATCATTTCCGAACAATGTAAACCACAAATCCTGCTACGTGGTTCCGGTTTTCCGCGGGGCGAAGTACATGATTAGAACTACATACTTCTACGGAGGGATCAATGGCAAGGCTGCGCCTCCGGTGTTCGATCAGATTGTGGACGGAACTTTGTGGAGCATTGTGAATACTACGGAGGATTATGCGAACGGCAGGTCATCGTATTATGAAGGGGTTTTTCTGGCTCAAGGGAAATTTATGAGTTTGTGTATCGGGGCCAATTCGTATACGGACTCGGACCCGTTCATTTCGGCCTTGGAGTTTGTGATTTTGGGAGGTTCGTTGTATAATTCCACGGATTTCAATCGATATGGCCTTAGCTTAGTTGCCAGGCATAGTTTTGGATATAATGGATCTCTCATTCGGTGGGTGAAAATTTAAATTGGCTGTATGAATTTGGTTCTTATTGTCATGTTAAAACTTTAATTTCGTTTTTTAACAGATATCCTGACGATCAATTCGATCGGTTTTGGGAGCCATTTGGGGAGAAAGATCCAACTGTATCGAACAACAAGAATCTATCACTTTCTGGTATTTGGAACCTTCCTCCCTCGAAAGTATTCGAAACAGAACTGACATCAGGTGGATTTGATCCATTAGAATTGAAGTGGCCACTGGCGCCGCTTCAAAACTCTAACTACTCCATTGCTTTATACTTCGCTGATGATCTTAGTTCATCTAATGGATCTTCAAGATTCCTCAATATAAGTATCAACGGAATAACTTATTACAAAAATTTGAGTGTGACACCAGCAGGCTGCGTCGTCTACGCTACGCAGTGGCCTCTTGGTGGTCTTACGACTGTAACTTTGGCACCTGTTGCTGGCTCTAGCCTTGGTCCAGTGATCAATGGTGGAGAGATTTTTTATGTGACGGAGCTCGGAGGAAGAACTCTTACTAGAGACGGTATGTTTAACACACTTTTGTTTCTTTTTTTTCTCTCTTTCAATTTTTTTTTTTCTTAAATGGGTATCATACTTCTTGTTGCAGTAATAGCTTTGGAAAGTCTGAAAAGCACTCTCCGGAATCCTCCATTTGATTGGAGTGGTGATCCCTGTATGCCCCGTCGCTATTCATGGACTGGAATCACTTGCTCTGAGGGTCCCCGAATTCGTGTGCTTACATTGTTAGTTGAATTTACTCATGTGACAGAGATTTTTTATCTATTCATCAATTATTATTGCTTCAGAAATAATCTACTCTTTAACTTTCCACCTTGTTTACAGGAATCTGACAAGCATGGGCCTTTCAGGATCATTACCACGAAGTATTGCCAGATTGACTGCATTGACGGACATGTAAGTTGTCAAAACTAAATTCATCTATATATGAATGGAACTTAATAGGGATTATTAGATTGACTATATGTTATTTTGACAGCTGGCTTGGAAACAACAGTTTGACAGGTTCCATACCTGATCTCAGTTTATTGAAGATGCTGCAGACATTGTAAGATTCCCCATTTTTCCTTTTATTTCCATTTGCTTAAATTGGACAATTGGCTCAGCATGCATTTCAATGACATTATTGACACCAACTTGAACATACTAGCATTATGCTTTTGTTGTGATAGAATACTTATAATATCCTTTATGGGCTTGCTTATATTGTACATTGCTTTATGTGCTTTATCCCAACCAATTTGTTAGAAGGTTGGGACAAGTTATCTAACTTATATATTTGCAATTTGTTTTCGCACTTCTTACCGGACATTTCCTTTCTCCTTTTAAAGGCACTTGGAAAATAATCAACTCACCGGAGGGATCCCCTCATCACTTGGAAGCATTAAACCTCTGCGTGAACTGTAAGTCTAACATGAGAATTTCTATATACTTCTTTTTCCTCTGCCTGTCATTCCATTTACATGCATTGCTTACTTGCCCCAACTACTTGTTGCATATAACTTAGCAGCCAATATGGCTGGCATCTGAGTTGTATATCCTGCTATATGCTTTTTATTGTTTCCTGCTGTAAGAGTAGTTCTTGAACAATAAGGATTCCAGGAGTCATATTCAAGTCATACGTAAAGATGTACTCACTTGACATTTTCTGAACTGGTTGTCTGTTCTCTTCAGATAGGAAGCGTGTCAATGTAAGGATTTGTCAATGTTATATTTAATTTTATCCGACAAATATGTGGTGCAGAAACATATGATTTCCATCTTTTAGGTCTACTAAATCTCATGATTCTTTTTAGGATTAGGTCAATTAAGCCATTTGAAAAAGAGATTTATGTTGTTTGCTACCTTTTTTATGACTTTTCCATAAACTTTGACAGCTTTTCAGTAGTCCTTATAAATTGAGAAACAGCACTACGATTTTTTTTTTTTTGGGTTAAAAATTTAAGCAAAATCATTGCTTTTGGAGTAAAAAACCATATCCAATCTGATTGGTTTATTGTCTATATTTTTTATATAATATATATATTATACATATAAATAGTGTGTTGAGAACGTTCTGTTCTTCTAGTCCAAAATAGTTATGCTTAGTCTGGATAAATTGTCAGAAAAGATCACCCATACAGCTTATATTTGGATGCAAGGACTCTTGATAAAATTATAAATTTTTTTGTATAGTCTTCCTGCAAAATCATTTATACATTTTTTCTTTTGGAACGTTGGAAATCTTTGACGGGAAAATATTGCTAATGGTTGAACCCTTGGTCCTGCATTACAAGGCAGGTACTTAATCACTTGGCTGTGGATCCAATGACATCCTTTAAACTCTGCTTCTGTAAATTTTCACACCTTAACTTATGCTTCAAGCTCCAAGCTCCAAGCATCAACTAGTGGTAAAATCGTTCCATGATCAACGAGCATTAGAAAAAAAATTAAAATTTTTTATGCTATTTCAGAGTTGTTTGATATATCACAATCAGGGATTTCAAATTAATTGGCATCTGTTACTGTAGATAAAATCAATAGTAAGATGTCATTTTCAGTTGATATAAAATCTTGGCTGCATCTTATAGCTATAGCCTAAGAGAAAACATGTAGTATCCTCAAAAAACCAGCACAGGAAGGAATCGATACTAGAGAACTTGCAAGTATTCCAAGCAAGTAAAGAAGTTAATGATCTCTAGCCAGATCTCAGCCTGATCTTTAGATATTTGCATTTAAAAGAGGCCGACTATCAAGAAAACTATAATGGTGACTTTGTTTTCAAGCAAATCTGGAGAAATACTGTCGTAGACTCATTTACTGCATTTTACTCCATTACCATGGTTACTTACATGGATGCAACGTAAGTCACTTTTTTATCACCTAAAAGGCATTTCTCTCACCACATTCATTTCAGTGTTAGGTTTTGGGGTGGGGATGTTGTGGGGTTGCTAGTAAATTCAGATGTATGGAAGCGTCCATTCTTTTACGATTGGTATATTTCCAGTTGCTGCCTACCCATATTAAATTCAGATCATTTTATTTATTTCAAAATCTTCAGACAAAAAAATTTAGATCTCAAATTTATTATTGATATTTGAGAAGGTGAACCTTGGTATTACTGTAGCAGTGACGCATGTCCTCGATCTATTGCACCTGATTTCTTACCTATACTAGAAAGAATAATCACAGCTAAAACTACGCTTGTTCATAGGGTTTGTAGCAAGTACTGCAGGATTACCATGTGATCTGTCTTCTTTGCTGGTGGGAGTTGGTAGAAATGCTATTTGATGCATCTCGCTGTCCTTCCCTTTTTTAATTGACAGAGTTGTTTCGTCAATTTTGGATATCAAAATTATGCATTGCATTTTTTTTGGTATCTTGTTAGCTTTTTAGTCAATTAGCTTGCTGTGCTCCTAGCATTTATTGCTTGTTTTTTCACTTTGGCTAAAGATCCAGAAGCCATGTTTTTGAATACGGTCCTAACGGTGCTATTGAATGACAGAAACTTTACACATCCGCTTGTGTTCTCCTTATGTTATCTTTTGTTCTTTCTGGATTGCTAATGTGATAATTCTGATTTGATTCATGCACCTGACTTAGCTCTCGTCTTTTCAGATTCTTGCAGAACAATAATCTGACAGGACAAATTCCAAGTAATCTCACTGGAAAACAAGGCCTGGATCTTAGGTAAAATTTAATTAGACAAGTCTTAGTATCTGCATCTATCAGTTGTTATTAATCAAGATAAGCATTATTAATTTCCAGTTTAATCTAATTGTCTAAATTGACATACGTTAGGACCTCTCCTGGAAATCAGTTAACACCTCCACCAGCTTCTTGAAGGGGGAAAAAATCAATGCAACCAAAGCAAAGGAGAAAAGGATGCATTTAGAAACCTCATCTCAATTGATTAAATCTATATATATTCTGTCTAGAGATATGTAGAGTTTTTGAAAATTTTGCTGGAGGTTTTGCCGTTAGAATCATTCTTTGATTATCTAGAAGTTTTGCGGTATCATCTTTCTCTGGTTTGGCCAGACACAAGCTGCTCAATTCAAGTTGCGGCATCTACAACTGAAGTTCACTCGGTTTGTATGTAAATTACAGGTCTATGTGCAGTCATTCTTTATTTGTGCAATATTGTTATCTTCATGTAACGTCAACATTATGTTTCCTGCACTTCATAAAATGACAGATTTGATCGTTTTGTGTGGCTTAATTTCTCCTATCATTCAGTTGAACTTACCAGTCAAGCTTGAACTCCAATTCTTTTGTTTTCTTGCTTAACATGAGGAATCTTTTTGCTTTTTTCCTTTTTTAAGTGTCTATAAGCAATTATGAAGCTTTGACATTGATGGGTAAAAATCTTTTCAATTTCCTATTTCCCTTAAAATGTACCTTTCCAATTTTACTGATTGTGAAGTTTCCTCTACCTTTTGTCCTTTGACAACTGAGAAAGGTTAGTATATGTACTGTGGAAGTAACAAGAAGCAAGAAAATGGATGGTCATAAGTTTGCCACATGATACTCCAATCTTATTTTTAAAATCAAGACCATTAATCATCAGATCCTCACATATAGATCGTCCTAATTCTCAGGCTCTGCCTCCTGCATGTGCTCTGATCTCTCACCTGCTTGTTCTACTTCTCGGTACTAAGAAAAAGAAGAATCTATGGCTTAACTAAGCTCACCTTGGCTTTGGTTCCTTTTTCAATGAATTGAATTATTTAGCTCAGAAAAAAAAAATTTGGAAAATTATTTTGTCAACAATATATATAATGTCATGATTTACATTATAATTTATCGGATCCATCACAATTAACATTAATCTAGACACAAATGGTAAAGGAAAAAAAAAAATCAAAAGTAGAAAATTTCCAAAATGAAATAAAAGAAATCAATTAACATATATTTAGCCATCCTAGAGAAAGAAAGATAAGCGTTAAACTACTCAGATTACAATAATAATTATTCTAATCTTCACCTTTCTAATCTCCCTTTCTTGAGTGGAAACAAAGGTGGCAAAGCAGTGCTCTTCACCTGTGTGCAAATAGGTACATTTATCATTGGCCTTATCCGAATAGTAGCCGATCTTGTTCTCTCCAGTCCTTTCTTCATTCTTTTCCCTTGCTTCTCTCTGTTTCCAGAACCTTCCTTTCTTTCTTCTGTCACAACAATGTCAGCTAAAGAGCTAGAAGAAGACGACGTGGAAGAGGAAGATGATGATGGTGATAAAGAAGAAGCACGTTGCTTTTTTAACCTTAACAATTCTTTCCATAAAACGGTACACTTTGGAGGTCTTGGAGACGGATCATCATCAACAAACCAACTTACTCTAGGTTGATCTTCTTTGTTGACTTCTTCTTGATCTTCGTCTTCTTCATTTTCTTTACACTTAAGACTTATTTTATGGAGTTTCTCAGATTGTTGCGTTTGCCAAAAGGGAAGTAATTTCCCTTCGAAAAAAAGCTCATCTGCAGTTAACATGGTATGACTACTCGTGTTATTATTTGAAAGAAACTCAAACTCTGCAGTTCTTGCTTTTTCTCGTTCCATCTCTTCATATTTTTCTGCTTGTGGGTTTGGACTAATGGAAATGAAGTTGTCTTCGTCAAGAAATTCTGCAGAGAAAGAAATTCTAGGGCTTGAAGTTTGGTCAATGGATCTAGAGGCAGCTTGAATAGTTTCTAGGGAGACCATTTCTTATTTTTCTTTCTTTTTGCAAAAAGAAGAAGAGGAGGAGGAAAGAAAGAGTTATGGAGTTGGGTATAGTGCTGGAAGAGTGAGTTTGAGGTTGATTGGATTTCTGAATTCTGGTATATATATATATATATAAACATAAAGGAAGCCGATGCTTTCTGTCGTGTCTTGTAAAAATTTAATTAATGAAAGCTAATTTGTATTGTAATTGTTAGTAATTTGGTTTGGACGGTGAGCTTAAAAAAATGATTATGGTCTGGTGAACCCGAAACAATTGAGCTACGAGAGTGTTTAGAATATAGGAACAGCACATGGACATCTTGGAAACTAAAGACAAACCTTTTTACTTTTTACTAACTTAGTAGTTTACATTAGTTTCTGTTTTTTAGCTTTCCGTTTCTAAATCCCAATAAAAAGAGGGATCTCAATCCATTAATTCTGAAAGAAAGTGAATTATTTTTTTAAATATTCAGAACCTTCTCCCAATTATTATTATTATTATTATTATTATTTAAACATAGAACCTTCTCTTAATTATTCAGTGACCATCGAATATCACAATATAAATACATTATTAATATGATAATAAATAATAAATTAAGTGTTTGTCTAATTAATGTAAAAATAATTAAATATGTTTCTTAATTATAAAAGAAAAATCAACTCTTGATCTTTTTTTCTTTTTTTCGTAATTATACACAAACCTGATAATTAATTAATTAAACAAGGTTTTGGTTTAGCTTAGTATAACAAATGATGATTAAGTATTGGATCAGTCAAAGATTAAGCTCTGTAGGATTGACTCTAACATGGAAAGGAAAGAGAGTCCTTAGCATGTGGTCACATGAGAGTAATTTCGTGCCATGTGATAGCTGAATCAAAGATACATGAAGATACAACCAAAAGACCAAGATACCCTTGAATGGGCTTGGCCTTTGCAGGTATGACATGCAATTTTATATAAATTAGATGGGCTTTAAAGGGATATGAATAAGTTACAGATGGTAGATATCATGCCTAATGCTTAAAAAGCTTCCATTAAGATTTGAACAGGTCTAATTAAATCCAGACAGCTAATAAACATAGGACTAATCTTTTGATTATAATACATGCTAAGTTATTATATATATATATATATGCTGAAGCATTGTGGCCCTTCGCTGTTCTATTATTGAGGGAAACAATAATGTTAAAGCTTTAAACAGACCCAATAACAACAAAAACGACATGTGATAAACAAATTAAATTAGGATTAATAATTATGTTGTATTATTACGGTTAATTTTGTTTTTTTTCAGCTTTTGCGACTCCATGATGACAATTAAACTCAGACCTTATCCTTTTCATTTAATCAATTATTATTAAATTTCAGTGTAATTTTTTGTCGAAAAAAAGAAATTATAATGTTAGTACGAACTTTATTAATAATAAATAAACATCAGTTTAAATTTATACAATTAATTCATCAGATAAATAAATAACATTACGTTAATAATTCAGTGATCAAATATTTTTTATTTTTTATAATATAATAAATTGAGATTTAAATTTTAATTATTTCCTCTTTTTAAATATGTCAGATTTTTTTTTAAATAAATGACAAATTAATTTGGAAAATTATAGGATGCCATGATTTGGTGTTTGACGAACAAAGGAGTAGAGAGCAGTGTGCAGAATATAATAAGGAAAAGCGATTGACCCGGAATGGACTCCAAGGCAAAGCAGTGTGACTCCACCTGTTGAGGAAGTAGGGGACCACAAACTCATCATTATTGGATTAAAGATTAATTAAAATTTAATTACTTAATTAATGCATGGATGTAGTCTGTTTTCATGCAAAGCCTAGCTGTTAACATCAGACACCACCTTGGTTAAATAGAGACATTAATTGTTGAGGTCCTATTTTTTTATTTTTTTAGAAAACAAGTGGCCAATAAATCAAAAGAAGAATATGAAAAATAGTTTTACATTGAGCAAAAGTAAAAGTAACAAATTGATAAAAATAGTAAAATAAAATTATTTAAAATAAGAATACAATTTCGATTTGTACCTTTATTTTTTTTTGTCACGTTTATAAATTTGAAACCCTTTTTATCACATTTTCATCAATCATAGAGTGGAACCCTATTGAACATTGTACAAAGACTTTACTTCCAACCCCACCATCACAATCATCTCTCCATAGTACCATAATATGGGGTTATGATGTTTATCTTTCTATGAAGAACAACACCTTGCAAGCTTCTTCTTCTTTCCTTAATTTCTTTTTATATTTTTCATTTAAAAAAAAAAAACTTAAAGATCTAAAAAAATCATAATATCTTACTATACAAGATAAATATTCAAATGAGATCAGTCCATCCCTCGATTTTTAAAAACAATTTACTTATTTAGCAATCAATTTTTTTTTTTTGTGTGTTAAATCATCCAGAATTTGAAATTTATTGACTCGGTTAATCCGGATTCGCGTCAAGTAAGCTTACGGAAAGAGTAAAATGCATTCCTCTTCCCTTCGATAATTGCATTTAATTAAGTAATTATACTTCTCTAGCATCTAGAGCAGCTAAAACTGACTTAATACTAATAACGTAGGAGATGAAAGAGGAACAAAAGCAACATTAATTATTATTACCTGCTTCTACGCATGTTTAATTTTTACTATGATAAACTCAACATTTTTAGACAAAACAAAATTGAACCTCAAGCCTCTTAGGCCTTAGCAGTAATTAGCAACCATTCTCTAAACCAGATCAGTTCAACCAGGACAACATGTCTGTGAGCCAGTTAAGTAGGACCTTTAATTAACATTAAATTACTCAGGAAATTAATATATGCATGCCATTATGGTAGGGTTGCATGCTCTAGATCTGAACACTACCAATACCATTATTGTGTGTGCCAAAGGATTATTATAGTAGAAGTACCTTTTTGACTGATTTTTACATTTTTGATTTCTTGTTGGTACATTCAATTAATTCCTATGCCCTGCTTTAATTATTATTATAATTTATAGGAGATTTGAGTTATATAAAAAAAATCTGGAGACACGATGAACAAATTAAATTATGAAATTTAACAAATTATAAATGAAAATCAAATTAAGGCTTCGGGTGTTAGTATGAGAAGATTTTTTTACATTAGATGACAGATATTATCAGGACTCAAGAAAGCTAATGCAATGGTCATTATAAGCTCTCAAACAATCAAAATGCTGGCCTTTTTTTCTAAGACACGTAAGTGATGACAATGAAATATGTTATGTATGGATTAGCAAATTACAAACTGCAAGGGAGAGACAAAAGGATATATAAAAAAAAATTATATAAGGACCACGTAAAATTAGACTGTGAGAGTGATGATATGTGAGCTGTCTGTGTGAAGATTCTATTAAATGACAAGTGGGTGAGCCAAAATTTGATGTAACTTTAGTTCCAATACCATAGGTTCCATCTCTATCAATCTGCCACTTCCACAGGTGTATAGCCTTATTTCTTAAATATCAACTTTGTTGTTTTCAATTTTCCTTCACAGAAGCTACGTTTTTCTTGAAAAGTACTTGCAAATGGTGGTCACCGGATAATCACAAAGCTTGGTCCCATTAGTCTCATAACAACATTTGCTAGATCAAAAACGTTTATCCGTTGATTATGATTGATTGATCATTGGTCATCCACACGTCGTTCTTGATTTTTAAACCTAAATATTAGCCAACCCACCATGCCAAGTAGGAAATGTGATCATTCTTGTTAGGATATCGACTCTGATACCAGTTGTTGGGCATCAGCTCTGATACCACTTGTTAGGCCCCGGCAATAAAATTACGAGAATAATAACACAGCAGAAAAATAAATATGACACACAGATATTTACGTGGTTCACCCTTAACTGTTTAGGGCTACGTCCACGGGACAAAAACCGAATAATTCTTCCACTATTTAAAAATAGTAGGCGTACAAAGAGAGTAATATACAAATAGTGGCACTCACACGTGTTTCCCAAAAACACCCTAAATTATCTTCACTATTTTAACTACCCAAGTTTTAGAACCCAATTCTAAAACTTAAAACTCTCTCAATCTTACTCTGTGTCGCTCTGCGTGTTGGTGCATTGAAGCTCTAGCACCATCTCCTATTTATAGGAGATGTGGAAGCTTGATTAGAGGAGAGATGGATGCGTGATTAACGCATCCACCTACCAGCAGATCACCTACCAAAGACTTTCTCCAATTTTCTTCTTTCTTTTTTTTTTTTTTCTTTTCAACTACGTGTGGTTGATTACCTACCATTATTTATTTTCAACAAAGTGTGGGTCCCACTGAGTGGGCACCGCACAACAAATCTCCCCCTGCACACTCAAGTGGGGACGTTAGTCATACCAGCTATCTTTCTGCAAGTGGCAAGTTTCTCCGTAGGTAAAGCTTTAGTCATCATATCAGCGCCATTATTATCAGTGTGAATCTTTTCAATCTGAAATAACTTCATCTCCAGCGCATCACGTATCCAATGATACCTCACATCAATGTGTTTTGACCTTGAATGAAAGGTCGAATTCTTGCTGAGATGTATCGCGCTTTGACTATCACATAGCAGAATGTACTTCTCTTGTTCTACACCCAATTCTTGTAGGAATTTCTTCATCCATAAGAGTTCTTTGCTAGCTTCTGTAATGGCGATATATTCCGCCTCAGTGGATGAGAGTGCAACGCATTTTTGCAATTTTGATTGCCAAGAAACTGCTGCTCCTGCAAAAGTCATCAGATATCCAGAAGTTGATTTGCGCGAATCAACATCACCACCCATATCTGCATCTGTGTAACCATCTAGCACAGGTCTATTATCACCAAAACATAAGCAGATTTTGGAAGTGCCCTTAAGATACCTGAGAATCCACTTTACTGCATTCCAGTGTTCTTTACCTGGATTTGAAAGAAATCGGCTAACAACACCAACAGCATGAGCAATATCTGGTCTTGTGCATACCATGGCGTACATCAAGCTGCCAACTGCGGATGCATAAGGAATCTTCTTCAATTCTTCTTTTTCTTTCTCACTTGAAGGACATTGATTGAGACTTAATTTGAAATGACCTGCAAGTGGAGTAGAAACTGGTTTCGCATTGCTCATATTGAATCTGCTGAGAACTTTCTCGATATACTTTTCTTGAGACAGCCACAACTTTCTCTTTTTCCTGTCTCTGGAGATCTTCATTCCGAGTATCTGTTTTGCCGATCCCAAATCCTTCATGGCAAAGGATTTTCCAAGCTCCCTTTTTAAGCTCTCAATTTTCTTAGCATCTTGGCCCACAATAAGCATATCATCCACATATAACAAGAGAATAATAAAGTCGCCTTCCACGAACTTTTTCACAAACACACAATGATCAGAAGTAGTTTTCTCATACCCGTGATTTATCATGAAAGAGTCAAACTTTTTGTACCACTGTCTGGGAGCTTGTTTGAGGCCATACAAGCTCTTCTGCAATTTACACACCAAGTGTTCTTTGCCTTTGACTCTGAACCCTTCTGGCTGCTCCATATAAATTTCCTCCTCTAAGTCACCATGGAGGAAAGCTGTCTTTACATCAAGTTGCTCGATCTCCAAATTCAAGCTAGCTGCTAATCCGAGCACAACTCTGATAGAAGACATCTTGACAACGGGTGAGAAAATTTCTTCAAAGTCAACTCCTTTCTTCTGACCAAATCCCTTCACAACCAATCTCGCCTTGTACCTTGGCTGTGAGTTGTTCTGTTCAGTCTTCAACCTGAATACCCATTTGTTCTTCAGTGCTTTCTTACCTTGAGGCAGTTTCACCAACTCATAAGTATGATTCTCATGCAAGGACTCCATCTCATCTTGCATGGCTTTCAACCACTCATTCTTTTTATTATCTTCCATTGCCTCCTGGTAGTTCTCTGGTTCTCCCCCTTGAGTCAACAAGTCATACTCATTAGGAGAATATCTCTGGGAAGGTATCCTACCTCTCGCAGATCTTCTCAATTGAGGCAGTTCTTCTATTGGAGCTGGTTCAGCATCATTCTGAATAGGTTCATCATCATCATCTTCATCATTTTGTGGTTCTACACCAGGTTCTGCATCAAGACTAACAGGAAACTCATTGATAGACTTTGGCTTTTCATTTTTCTCAAAGTCTTCAATGGTTTGGTCTTCCAAGAATACGACATCTCTGCTTCTGATGAGCTTCTTTTCAACTGGATCCCATAATCTGTACCCAAAATCATCATTTCCATAACCCAAGAAGATACACTGTTTTGACTTCGAATCAAGCTTGGATCTTTCATCTTTTGGAATATGAACAAAAGCCCTGCAGCCAAATATTCTAAGATGATCGTAAGAAATATTTTTCCTTGACCACACCTTTTCTGGAACATCTCCTTTGAGGGAGGTTGAAGGTGAAAGGTTGATCAAGTAAACTGCAGTATTCATTGCTTCAGCCCAAAAGGTTTTAGGAAGTTTAGCATGAGAGAGCATGCATCGAACCCTTTCAACAATGGTCCTGTTCATTCTCTCTGCAACTCCATTCTGCTGTGGAGTTTTGGGAACTGTCTTCTGAAGTCTGATGCCATGTTCCGAGCAATACTTCTCAAATGGACCTCTGTACTCACCACCATTATCAGCTCTAACACATTTTAGCTTTCTTCCCGTTTGTCTTTCAACACTGACATGAAAGACTTTAAACATATCCAGCACCTGGTCTTTTGACTTTATTGGGAAAGCCCACACCTTTCTAGAATGGTCATCAATAAAGCTAACATAATATAAGCAGCCACTCAAAGATTTGTCACCCATTGAGCAAACATCAGTGTGTACCAATTCTAGAATACCAGGTTTTCTAGATGGAGAAGGAGATCTTTGAAAGGAAACTCTATGTTGTTTACCAGACAAACAATCAGTGCATATTTTCAGAGGCAAACCTTTCAAAGATAGCATTTTCTTCTTAGTGAGAGTCTCCATTCCTTTCTCACTCAAATGCCCAAGTCGTTTGTGCCATAACTCAGCAGATGAATCTTCAACTGCATTCACTACTCCTGTGCAAACTTTAGCCTGAGTGTAGTAGAGGGTGTTGAACTTCCTTCCTCGACCGAACACCAAGTTACCTTTGGAAAGCTTCCACATTCTGTTAACAAACAGATTTGCATAACCCAATTCATCAAGACAATGAACTGAGATCAGATTGAAGTTTGCTGTAGGAGTGTATCTCACATCTTCCAACCAGAGATCATATCCAGCATTGGTTTTGATGCATACTGTTCCAATGCCGCAATTTTCCACATATGTGCCATTCAAAGTCTTGACATGGCCGTAATCTCCGAGGGTAAGTGATGAGAAATATTCCTTATTTGAAGAAATATGATAAGAACATGCAGAGTCAATAATCCATAAAGATTGTTGACTAGTGGAACACTCACTAAGACCAGCATGAGAAATCAGCGCACTACCATCACCAAGTGCGTCAGCATCAATAGCTACTGAAGCTACCTCCGTATCGTCTTTTTCTTCATCACTTTCTTTGGCTCGTTCCTTCTTCCACTTTCTACAATGCCTTTGGACGTGACCGGGCTTGCCACAATGATAGCAAGTGACTCCTTTTCTTGACTTGGATCTTCTCCGTGAATGGTCACGTTTGTCTGGATTTTGGGGGTATCTTGTTCTGCTTCTCCCCCTCCTTTCTGTAACTGTAACGAGTGCATCTGAGTTGCTACTCGTAGCATTCTCCTTCCGTCTGGTTTCTTCATTCAGAATGCTTTCCTTAACTGTGGTTAAGGTCAAATTCCCCTCCGACACATTACTGAGCGTAACAGTCAGTGTCTCCCAACTGTCCGGCAAGGAACTCAATAAGAATAGTGCCTGCACCTGGTCGTCAAACACTATCTTTGACGTCGTCAGTTGGTTTACTATTTCTTGAAATTTGCCCAAGTGTTCTGAAGCACTTTCGCCATCTCTGTACTTTAGATTTACAAGCTTTTTAATTAAAAAAGCTTTATTCTGGGCATTCTTCCGCTCGTACATGTCCTCCAACTTCTTCCAAATTGAATAGGCATCTTTCTCATGAGCGATATGATTTATGACGCTCATTTCAACAGACTGCCTGATGGTTGCGACTGCTTTTCTGTTAATCGACTTCCAATCGCTCTCATTTATTGAAGCTGGTCTGACTCCTTTCAACTCAATCGTTTCAAAGAGATCTTTGCAGCATAGAAGATCTTCCATTAATATCTTCCATACTGCATAGTTTGATGAGTTGAGTCTAACCATTGTGCCTGTTGTTCTGTCGTCCATTTTGACTTGTGCAGAATATTATCACCAATAAAAACCGTATACGTGAATAGTAGTATACGTGAATAGTGACCGTATGACTGAATAGTAACAGTATACGTAAACAGTACCTGTATGCGTAAATAGTAACTGTACACGTGAATAGTACTATACGTGAATAGTGCTGGGCTGACTTGAAACGGACTCAGCAACAGTAACGCCAATAGTACTGTTCACCATCAACTTTGAGTTACTATTTTACTATTCATCACTAAGTCGATTCTGCAACGTCTTTTCGAACGGACTGCACTAATGGACTCGGCGTAATTTTCTCGTCGTCGTGGTATATTTATTTTTAAAATATATCCACGGATCTGGTAAACCTTCGGCTCTGATACCACTTGTTAGGATATCGACTCTGATACCAGTTGTTGGGCATCAGCTCTGATACCACTTGTTAGGCCCCGGCAATAAAATTACGAGAATAATAACACAGCAGAAAAATAAATATGACACACAGATATTTACGTGGTTCACCCTTAACTGTTTAGGGCTACGTCCACGGGACAAAAACCGAATAATTCTTCCACTATTTAAAAATAGTAGGCGTACAAAGAGAGTAATATACAAATAGTGGCACTCACACGTGTTTCCCAAAAACACCCTAAATTATCTTCACTATTTTAACTACCCAAGTTTTAGAACCCAATTCTAAAACTTAAAACTCTCTCAATCTTACTCTGTGTCGCTCTGCGTGTTGGTGCATTGAAGCTCTAGCACCATCTCCTATTTATAGGAGATGTGGAAGCTTGATTAGAGGAGAGATGGATGCGTGATTAACGCATCCACCTACCAGCAGATCACCTACCAAAGACTTTCTCCAATTTTCTTCTTTCTTTTTTTTTTTTTTCTTTTCAACTACGTGTGGTTGATTACCTACCATTATTTATTTTCAACAAAGTGTGGGTCCCACTGAGTGGGCACCGCACAACAATTCTTGATATCAAGAATTGATGTTACGGGAAATTAATCTCCTCTTACCATCTTTATCTGCAAATATAGTGAAAAAGGGGGCGGGATGTTCTGCAATGTACTTAGACAAGATAGAACTTTGATCGTATATAATCAGAGTGGTTAATATATGTATCTACGTGTAAAGATCCGAGAGGTTAAAATTTTTGTTATTTATATGTGAACACATAGTTCCATTATTGTTATACATTATGGTTTATGTTCATGATTGTTATGAAATATAAATTTAGGCCAGTTGAGATTAGCTAAAAATAACAGATTACTAGAGATAGCTGTGATAGAGAAAATATTCATCGGGAGCACTTTCCTTTTATGAATCTAACCCAGTTTGAGCAGTATTAGATTTAATGAAATAGGTCCAACACCTACGGTATAATTAAAAAAAAATAGTGCATTGAGTTGATATGTTTATTTTTTTAATTTTAATATTATAATGGTTCTTGATTTTTAAGCACAGATGTAGCAAGCTATATATACATTAACCAATTTGAGATTGACAAGTAAGTATATATAAATATGTAATCATTCTAGATACTAACTATAAATGGACAAGCCCATGTACTAAGAATGAAATTTGTGATTTTGGTAATTCATAATTTTCTATTAATAAATTCAATTTTAAGAAATTTTTTTTCGAGTATTGAGGGAGGAGAATTCAAACCTGGATCTATTGACAAGTTGTATATATACTTACCACTAGGATATGCATTAGTGTGCAAGATTTTAAGGATTTGTTGGATGTTGGTAGTAATACTGTCATTAAGGAAAAGTAACATTTTATATATGTTAATTATAATCATATGTAACTAAAGATGATTATAGATGTCAATCAGATGGTGGTCTGATTGGTCTTTTTATTTATATGAGTAGTGAAAGGTCATGAGTTCGAGTCATTTCTACTACAGGGTTACCCCATATTGTGTAGTCTGTAGTGTTAATTCGGTTTATAAAAGTTTTTAATGAATTAAAAAAAAAAAAGATTATAGATAATTTGGCATGTTACAATTACAATATAAAAATAAAAACCTCAAGAATAACAAAACAAATAATTGATCTCAAAAAACTAATTTTCAGTCTTAAATTCAATTTAATAATGCCAAATAAATTACAAAATTCTAATGCACAAGCACTAAAAAGTTTGGTTTATTCTAGTGAAAACCAAGGCATTAATCAATTATTTTATTAAATGAATAAGATATATAATAATTATGTAGCTCATCAAAATCCAATTATTAATATTGGGAAAAAATTATAATGCTTGCAATTAGCAGGCAGTATATATAATACACACGTACTTGGGTTGTACCAACAGATTTGGATTCAAACACATATATACATTTTCACATTTAATTAATTTATTAGTTATATTTTCTATATCCAAATTTTAAAATTTTGGAAAATTTGAAAAAAATATATATATATGGCATAATAAATGCACCGTCTTATCCCTTATATCAGAGATTCCGGCCAGCCTGAATAAAGCTTCATTTACTCCTGTGCACATGGATGATTCCTGGCCCCACTTATTTAATTCTTCTTTCTTAAACGACAAAATCATATATACAGGCCTCTGAACCATATGCTATGGAAAATCCAAAATATGAAAGTTATTTTAAATTAAAATATCAATCTTTCTAAAATAATTTAATGCCCATTTTTCAAAATATCAAGCACAAAGAGCTAAACCCTATTCTCTTTCTTACAAAAACAAACTACAAAACGACAAATATATACTGTAGTAAAAATTAACAAGTTATTAATCCGTTATTACATATTATCGAGCTAGTAATTAAAAAGGTGTTACAGAATTAATTAATACTCCACATGCAGCTTTTACCTCCACGTTACAAGTTACAACCACAAGAGACATAAATAAAAGATTAAAAAAGACAAAACCAATATCTTACCCATGCATGTCTCTGAAAAGATTAATTAAAAGTAAATTAGCTTAATTTTCTTCAGTTAATTAAACTCAAAGATTCATTGATTAACAATTAATTAATTAGATTTCATTACTGATCATAGTCTTGTTTTGCATCATGGAGTTCTTGCAATGAGCGATTGCACCTTGAATGGCACTCTGCAACTCCTCCATTGATGAAGTATCTGCATAATATACTCCACCGCCAACCCTACTTGTTGTGCTTGAATCCATAAGCCCGCCTTTTCTAGAAAGCACGCCAGAGTGGCTTGGAGATGACCGCATCGAAGACGGGCAGCTCGACACGCAGCTTCTTCTTCTTGGATACCTCAAGTTTCCCGAGAAAGAGTGAGAAAATCCCCCATTGCTTTCTTTCGTTGTATTATTCCTGATAGAGACGTCAGATCTCTCCGATTTAATAGAGAAAGAGACACTACTGCTTAATGTTGCTGTTGATGACATTATTGGATTTACAACTCCCATTTTTTGCTGTTGTTTTTGTGAAAGTTTCTCGTACAATGGCTTCACTTTCTTGAAGTACTTTCTTATAACCTCTTTTGCCGTGTTACTCATTCTTTTCATTGAAGAACTCGATACCACGTCGTTTTCACGGTTCTTGGGTTCTTTCTTGAAAACGGAAGAAAATCTTGATAAAGAGAAGTATTTGTTGCTTTTCTTGATCTGAGAATTCAAGTGACTATAATTGTTATTAAGCCGCTTGAACTCGTCGTCTTCAGTGACCGAACTAGGTCTAGAAGAGTCACACTCACCAAGCAAGACGAGATCGTTACTGAACAGCGAGGACGTGGAGTCATTGGAACTGCCGGTGGAGTCGCGAGAGGCGATGGTGGTGGTGTCCGAAGAGGAAGAAGTGCTTGAAGAAGCTAAAAGAAGTGTGCGGACCATAGAAATACGAGGAGAGAGATGGAGAGGCAAAAGCTGCCCTTTGTAGAAAAGCTCGTCTGCTGGGCATAGAGCAGTGGAGGATTTGCGAGGAGATAAAGAAATGGTGAACTCAAAATCTGACGAAGAAGAGGAAGAGAAAGAATGAGAAGGTGATGAAGGTAAAGTTTGTGATGATCTCGAATCTTTCTCTCTTCTCCTCCCCATTTTTGCTGTTACATATTATCTACAGAGGGAGAGATAGAGATAGATGGTGGGTTTTGAGGAACAAAATTGAGTGAGAGATAAGATGGATGCTTCTTATAATGATTTGATGAGATATGAAATGTATAATGAGGGTTTTTGTTTTGGTTTGACCTCACTCTCTATGAAGGAGAGTGTAAAACAAGCGCCACCAGCACTTGTGGTCCATGTTTTTTTGAGGTCTACATTATTTAACTGGTTTTGTATAGAATTTCTGGATCTGGGTATCCAAATTAAGGAGAGGGAAGAGCTCACATGGGAACTTGTTTAGTCTCTTTCCATGTGTGTCCTTTTCATCCTTGACCCCTCTTCCTTTCTGTGTTTGCGTGATTACGTGCAGTGAAGAGTCACGTGCCCTAAACGTGAAAGGTGGGGTTGGATCTTGGATTGAGAAAATGATAACACCAACCTGAGCTAATATTCAGATAAACATTTTTAATATTGAGAATTTTAATCTTTAAGTTTTTGATCTTGCAAATCAATTAAGTTCATCAACTTTCGCTTATCTAATCACCTGAAAATGCAGTTTACTTTCTTTATCTAATTAATTAGTGAATTAACATTATATTTATCTTAATTATTTTGGACAACATCCTTAAAGTAGAATGCTGTAATTAGTATGATCACTGTAGCCAGTATTAGATGACTCATATTACAGTTGTAATAGTCCAACTTCAACACAATTTATATATATCTCCCTCTGTTGTTTCTTCTTTTAAAACCAGTTATAATTCCTGTTCTATATATATAGCTGGTCGGCTCTAATTAAAGCCTGTGGATTCGGTAATTGGTGGTGATCAATGATCAGTGGTTACGGATAAAATTTGAAGAATGGGTTCCATTATTATAACACAGTTATTTTGGGCTCTCCATACACTATATGTGTCATAAATGTGGATAGAGTTGGCAATGCATGAATTTAAAATGGGTCAACCTTAGTCTATTTTGGAAGAGTAATTATCAACAAAGTGGTTATTTTGGTTTTAACCATAGGTATATTCAACTTACTCACTTAGAATTAAATTCTGATTACTCTGAAATGATTCATTAAAGGGTAAAATATTTTCGGTGAGTATTTACTCTGTGCATGAAAATCAAACATTCGACTTCACTTAAAGTAGAAGAATATTGAACCACTCGTTCTCAACACTATAATCTCTTCAATTTTAGACCGTTCTCCAAACCTCTCTCGTCTTAGAAACAAAAAAATTCTAAACAAGTTTCGTAGAATCATGATAAAATCAAACGGGATTATTATTATTATTTTATATATATGTTGTTTGGATTATATGTTCTAATCACGTAGTTGAGTTGTTATTTAATGAAGGCAGCGATAATGAAGATCTAACAATCCACCGTCACGTGAGAGGGAAGCAAACGGTTGAAGGTTAATCCCATTTTCCAAAACACGGCCTACCATATTTTATAACGAAAATTTATTCTTTTAAGTTGTAATGGTACGGAATTTAATTAAAACATGGATTAGAGTTTTAAACGGGATTAGATTCTTAAAACCAATGGCACAACCAGTTACAAGGAAAGCTATTTCCACGACCTCTCTACAGTGTCTAATTCAAGATGATTAAGCATTTGATAATAATTTCATTTGTTTCAAAAAAAAAAAAAAAAAGCTATTCAAGGCGGTAAAAAAAAAAAAACAATGGTTAATGCGATAGGATTGGCCTTTTACATGCTTTTAGGGACCATTAAGTACATTTATCCAAGCAATTAAAAAAATTAACAATTAATTACCTTTCTTTTACATATATATATATAATAATCTTTGATATCGGATCTCTCTTTCATGATGCAACCTTGTGGGTGGTATTAAGAACAGCTAGTCTTATGATTTCTGCTAAAAACGCCAGACCAATTATTCAAATTCCGCAGGAACAAAACAACTAAGCAAAGATCATGCGCTAAACTTTAAAAGAAACATACTAGTTGTAGTATTTATATGCATATGGTGCATAGCTTTTTCTTCTTTGTTGGTGAAAAAAAATGTACCTTTATGTTTTTCATATGAAAATATGGAAAACATGTCAAGCAATATATACATATATATATATATATAAAAGAGATAAGAAAAACTTTCTTTGTTTGCTATATGATACCCATAATACTGCAAATCCATATATATTAGGTGTAAATAAGTGTTTTTCGGTGAAATAATGTATTATTTTTTAGATTTAATATATTGAATGCTTTACCTCATTCTCTTTAAGAGTAATAATTCAAATTTGATATCTGAAAAACGTAATTTTTGGAGAGTGCAACAAATTTTTATGCTTTAAACCTTGTCAATACCCTGAGTTTGAGGGCCCAACATAGATTGTAGGCCTAGGAGCCCAGCATGGCTTTTGGTTGGGCTCTGAGCACTATGGGCAAGTTTTCCAAAAAAGAAGTTCATAACGGTAAAAGTTTAAGTCCATTACATTAAGATCTAGAACAACGGCCCAGCGGCCCAGCCTCACCCCCCTTTTTGCCATCTGATAAGTTTATATGCGCACATAACATATTACGTTACATATTACATTAGGGCCCATTTAAGGGCAATTCAGCCCAATAGAAATAAGAAATCAATTTAAATTTATTTGAAGATAAAACTTATACATTAATAAAAATTGTTAAAAGACCATTTAAGAGCAGGCTAGAGCAACGAAAACTTGGCGGGAGAAGGAAATGTCTTTCTGACCATAATATTTGTGCTTCCTAGAAGTTTAAGAAAGGTTTAAAAAGTTTCTAACACGTTACTATCTAAGTTTCCTGGTGGATTGAGAAGGGAATCTTTTCCTTCTCTTTTGTGAATAAAAGAAAATCGTTTCCCTTCTCATGTATAGGAAGGGGAAAGATTTCACTTTACCACTGGCCCAACAGACTCTTGACATTAGTACATCCTGGACCAAGTCCAAACCGGAGTCAAATGGGCCCGTAGCCTGGCATGATACGCATACCGCGCACGTTAGCTAATAATTACTGTGGTCGTTGCAAATTAAATACGATTGCGGATTGGAATTTACCGAAGCAGCTAAAAATTTTTTAAAAAAAAAGGAGGAAAAGAAAAAGAAGAAAAACCTAACAACAGCTCACCGAACGAGAAACCACCGAATTTTTGGATAAGAAAGAGTAAAAAGAAATTTTTTTTTTTTTTTTAATATTCATCTTCTTTTTCTCACGTCTCTTTCTTTTGTAGCCATCTCTGTTTCTCTTCTTTTCTCCTCTCTTTACGCTTTCTTTTCTTTATTTGAAACCCTTGTAACAATCTCGCATCAGTTTCAGTTTGAAGAAAAAAAGGGGAAAATTCTCATTCGGAATTTTGATCTTTACCTCAATCACGGAGCTTAGATCTAAATTTCTAACTTATCAGGTAATTTTTGTTGTCTATAATATTTGGATTACATCTAGGGTTTTAATTCTCTAATCTAGTCGTTATGCCTTTGAATTATGGGTGCATGCTTTGTTTTGTCGATATGTTTTTGGAGGATCTGATATTTGTACTGAAATAGTATGGCTGTTGGATAATTTTTTTTTTTGGGATTTTTACGATTGGAGTTGATTAGATTCTTCTATGCTTATTGAGGAATTACGCTGATTTTTTTTTTCTTTCTGGATAGATGGTGAATATGAGTGATTGGTTTGGAATGTGAAGAAATGAAAAATCCATCTGTCTGAATTATTGGTGACCCAAACTTAAAGTTTGGGCTTTTCTTATTTAATTTGCCCGCTTTGCCGCTTCCTTGTAGGTCAACTGGCCAATATAGTTCCTAATTAATAATGTCGCAGTTTGTGTATCGAAAATGATAAAAATTTTATGAATTTTTTACAAGAAATAGACATCTTTGAGGTTTGGCTACCCTGGAGACTAGAAAACAGCTTCACAGCATTATGAGCTACTACTTTCATCTTCGTAGGACAAGTCTAATTTACATTTCATTCTATAACTTGTTGATACTTGATATTTTATTTGTTATATGGATAATGTTTCAGGAACTATGTCTTTTGCACGGAGTTACCATTCACAAGGTGGCACTCTCCATGATGATCGTTGGCACTCTCACAATAGAAACAACTACAATAACAGGAACCGAAGTATGAACACACAAAGGAACAATAACAATAACCATAATTGGAATTATAATCATTTCCATGACAAATTCAGAGACCATATTAACAACAACAACAACAACAACAACAATAACAACAATTACAACAACCCCTCTCATGGTGCTCCATCATTGAAAAGGAGAAAATTTAGTGCTGGTTCCTGGGGAGATGGTGGGAGGCATCTTGCACAGCCCATTACATATGAAAGTGCAGCTGCTCCTTCAACCTACAATAATTCTGTGCCTCCTATGCGGTCAAATGCTGAGACATCCACATCTACATGCTGCAAACGTGACCGCTCAAAATTGGAAGATGATGAACCAGTGTTTATGTCAAGAGATGAGATTGAGAGACACTCGCCATCAAGAAAAGATGGTATTGATGCACTGCGTGAAACACATTTGCGGTATTCTTATTGTGCATTCCTTCAGAACCTTGGATTACAGCTTGAGTTGTGAGTGCTTCATCTTGAGTGTCTTTGTTAATTATGTTGCTTTCTTTCTGAGTTAAAAGGATTCCTTCACTATTTTAACTACAGTTACTAAGGAAACAGCTGTTTAATTGCCTTAGGTTATTAATTTTATTTCCTAGAATTTATTTGATTCACTAATTATATGTTGATTCTTCCAGGCCACAAACCACTATAGGTACTGCCATGGTTTTGTGTCATCGGTTTTTTGTTCGAAGATCGCATGCTTGCTATGACAGATTTGTAAGTTTTCAAGTCCTTGTTTGTTCAAATATCAATAGTTCATTAGCTCTTCTTTCTTGCTTCTAATTTAATGTTTGGACTTTGCTAGTATTGTGGTTCGCGTGTTTGTTCAAGATGCATGTGTATCATATTTCATGTTCCTGGTTACAGCAATTGTGCTCATCATGAATGGTCTGCATTGTTGCAGTTAATTGCTACTGCTGCTCTTTTTCTTGCTTCAAAGTCTGAGGAGACACCACGCCCTTTGAACAATGTACTGAGAGCATCTTGTGAGATTTTCCACAAGCAAGACATGACTTTTTTATCATGCCTGCTTCCTGTTGTAAGTTTCCATCTTACAGGAGTTGTCATTTCTTGCCTTTGTGCGAGTGCATGTGTTTTTTCCTTGATAAAATTACTAGAGAAAGCACTAAAAAAAGCGTGCATGCCATTTTGAACTTTTTCATGAATGGAAACTCTGGGTTTTGGAATGTGGCAATTAAAGAATTGCCTATGACTTAAAAAAGGGGTTTCCTCTTGTTTTGCAAAAAATTTCAGATTGAGAACTATTGTTGCTCAAAAAAAAAAAAAAAAAAAAAAAAAAGGAAATACATATGAGTTGTGCAATTGCACTTGCAATAGTTGTTCAAACCATTTAAGACCCTTTCCCCCTTTTATCACGTATTATCATTGTTCAATTTTTGAGCTGTCTTCAAAAGATAAAGTAAAACTGCTAAGTTTCTAGTGGTGCTGACATGAGATGAATTGCATTATACAGGATTGGTTTGAACAGTACCGGGAGCGTGTGATTGAGGCTGAACAAATGATACTGACAACTCTAAATTTTGAACTTAACGTGCAGCATCCATATGCCCCTCTTACTTCTGTCCTTGACAAATTAGGGTTTTCCCATACTATTATGGTGAATCTGGCATTAAACTTGGTCAGTGAAGGGTAAGCTTATCATTTCATTGTTATATTACTTCATTCGATCTTAGATTTTTTACTGGTGCTTTACATTTGTAATCAGTTAGTTTTAGTGACAAAACTGAACTAATATGCTAAGGTTCTGATCGGAGCTTCTTTCTTCTGGAAGCAATTTGGTTTGGTTCTGTGTGAACATATTTATATGTGGATTTTCTGAAGAGTAATTCAGTTTAGATACTGTTTCGGGTTTAGGAAATGTTGTTACAGCTATTGTTATGTCTCAATGTAGATTTCACTGGTGAGTGTTCAATCTCAAGCTTTGAACACTTGTTGAGGTTCCGTGGTACTTGGTCCATGGAGGAGGATGTGCTGGGTTTCTTCTTGTACACTTTTGGTGTAAAACTGTGTAATAGTCGTGTCAATAATTTTCTTCTTTCGATCACCTACTCTAGCTGTAATTCTGGAATGGGATATTGATTCTTTTGGAATGCATATAATTGCAGGGTATACACAAGATTAACGTGCTTGTTAGCCGGCGGATTGATATGCTGTGCATGGAAAGTTTTTTTTAAACCTCTGAAGTTGAACTGCTGATATGTGTGGGTCACATAACTCTGGTTATATTCCCCATCAACCTGGTTATCTGCACAAAAGATAGCCTCAGAACCTCCAAAACCATTTTTGCAAAAATTTTTCCCCTTTTTCCGTAATTTTTTTTTTTTTTTGAATGATTCATCTGGCCTCTGTAGACAAACTTCTAGTTTGTGAGACATGGTTACATGTCCCACAGGTATCACTTCACACTGATTGGGGGAATTCCATTGTCTTGGCTTAGATCAAAGACTCTGTAGGATCTCTTTTGCTCCCCTCAATTATTTTTTAGCAGACATATCCGTAAAGGATCTGTGCCAGTTGTGTTTCTAACATGTGTGTATAATTGTAAGTTTTATTGTAATACAATTTCAGGTATGTTTGCAGTTGCAGCTGTACTTTCAAAATCTTTTATAGAACAATGCGATTTTTTAGTCAACTTTGTTTATCAACAGTAGTTTTATACCAAAGGAAATTTCAACCATTTATCAACAACTATTTCATTTGAGACATGATTGTCAACAGGTTGTGCAGCTGCATAGTATGTTTGGCATGGATCTGTTATTTGGGATGGTCCAGATGAAAAGTTGGTCAGTATATGGCTATATGGGGATTGGGGATACACGTCCATCTATTTATTTAAGGCCCTCATATGGATGGGTTCTTTAGTTGTTCCTGCTTATATATGGTACTTGTGTACCTAGATGACTTCCTGTGGTAGTTTCTACTTCTCAATTTTTTGTAGGGAACAATCATATGGTACCATGCCCATTCCATTTTGTGGACTTCCAGTACTGGATTTGAGGGCATAGGTGACCTATCTTTGGTTTAAACTTTAAAATTTTAGTTTCTACTTAATCTTAATTAATATCTATGCACATGTAAACATATCTATATATATATATATTAGTTCCTTATTTCTTAATCTTAATTAATATCTACATCCATATAAACATATATACTATATATTATATACATGAACAAATGTTCTCCTTTTCTCTGTTATTAATTTGGTTTCCTTTCTTTGCTTTTTGCCATCACTTATTTCACCAATTATGAAAGTATATCTGTTATATTATCAAAAGGGAACACCAATTGCACCTTCTGCTTAATTTTGTCCTCTTGATTAAAGTACCTGCATAAAACAGCATTTTTTTTAAACAAAGAATCTGCATGAAGGAAAAACCTTCATTGAGATACTAGGGAAAAATATATATATATATATATATATATATATATATATATATATAAGTGAACTTCTAAAAGAGCAAAGCATACAATCTACATTAATGACCTAATAATCATATTGTTGGAGGTAAGCATGTGATATTTTCATTTTCTTAAACTGTGGTGTCTCTTATATTATTTTTAATTGAGCTAACCCTAGCAGTTAAGACCATTATTTTATTTCTCCTTTGTTCTTTAAGATTCATTAAAGGGCAAATGGATTGGAATTTCATTGTGAGCTACACTACAGGGATAGCTTTCTTCTTTTAATAAATCTTACCAAATTGGTAAAAAACCGTTGATGGGAGACTTCGACCAAATAACTCTCACTTCTAAGGAATGATGAGACCAACTAGACCATACATAATTGGCATTTTCTTTCCTATTTCCTTTTTTTTTTTTTTTTTTTTTTGAATCCTCAGATTAAAGATTTTTAGTTAATTTTTTGATTTCTCCTAATTATGCGCTCTTTTTCTAACCTCTTTTATCTGTGTTACTTTGACAAATTTTCCTGGTTAGTGCTTGAGGATGGTGCAAGCCTACAAACAAGTATTTGAAGCTTATGTAGCATTTGTATTTTTTTTATATAGCAACTTGATATTAGCAATGTTATCTCCCCACATCTCTCCTTCACTTAAATTGTGTGTTTGGTTTCCCGGGTGGCACATTTACCAGAAACCTGCTTATTATTGTAGGATTTCATGTACCTTGTATGTGGACAATGTGAAGTACTAAACTTTTTCTGTCTATCCCTACCATCCTTCGTGATAGAAAAGGCCATGAAATAATAATAAAAAATATGGAGAAAACAAACATATTTGATTAATGGTCACATAATAACAAGATTAGTAGGTGATCTCTTTTTCTTTTTTTGCCAGTTGCATTATGTTGCTATTATATCATGGATGTTTCTTTTGTGTTAGTTCAGTTTCTCAACCTATTGCTTTCATAAGTTTATTGTGCCTTTGCTTTTTTTCATCTTGCAAGTTGTCTAAGAAATTGCTCTACAATTTATCCTACTTGAGATACAATCTTATTGCATGTGTATTCATTACCAGAATCACTTTATTCTTTTAGCTATGAGTTATAGCTTTGAAATAACACTGTATGACTTCATTCTCATATTTCAGCCGAAGCTTAGAACTCGCTTGTTATCATTGGTGGTTGGGTGTGTGTGTGTTATTCTAGCTTCAGGATGTGTATCAAATATACCTCATCTTTTTAGTCTTGTGAATATACATGTTACTTGTAGCTTTTTCTTGCACCTGCTAGAGGATTTGGGATGGTGGTATCCTATAATTGGGGTTTGATGGTTGCTTCATGAGCATTTATGCATGTGTTTTTGACGGGCCTTTCCACGATCAAGTTGTTGGGCGGAAGATGCAGATGACTGGTCTAAGCAGTTAATTGTTTGAAACGTCCACTTAGTTTCTGTTTGTTTCTTACTAGAATTGTGTATGTCTGTGGAGTTAAAAAGCCCCTGCAGCAGAATTGGGCCTGGGAGTAGATGTGTTTGTAGATGAGTGTAACTTGTTTGTTATAGTTTGCTACTCTATCAGCTATCCTGCACAGATTCTTGCAAACTATTCTTCCTGGGTTGCTGCATTTTTGGTTGGTAAGAGAAATGACTTGCTTTACTTTCTAACTTTGAATCTAATGCTTGGTTTTATTGTTGTATATTTATCTCTTTTACTCTTACCGCTGGTGTGACTTCTGTCAATGTCGGAATATATGTTAAGTTGAAGATATTGCCTGTTCATATTAATTTCGCCAATCTGGTTGGTTTCAGTATTATGCATCTATCATTTGCTTAACAATGGTGATTTTGGCACAGAACTTAAAAGTATTCTTTTTGTTTTGTAGGCTTCGGAGCTCACTGTGGCTTCAGTTTAAACCTCATCATATAGCTGCTGGTGCTGCCTACCTTGCTGCCAGGTTTCTGAATTTGGATCTGGCTTCCTACCAAAATATGTGGCAGGAGTTTCAAACAACACCAGCCATTATCCAAGGTATCTATGCATACTTTTCATTAACAGAATCAATCAATCGATCAGTCAGGATTGCTGAAACACCCTTCGTCTTTGAAAGACAAAAGTCATGTATTGGTTTAAAAAAATTGGACATCATTTGGCTTTTGCAGTTAATTTTTTGTTTCAGGTTTCTTTTAGGTTATGGAAATTATATATTAGGTTTGACCAATGATTATTTTTGCTAATTCCTCAATATTATGTGACTGCGTGATGCAGATGTGGCCCAGCAGTTGATGGAGCTCTTCTAATAAGACAATACTACTTTGGAGGCTTTCGGGTTGATGATACAGTCCATGTCTTGTTGGTAAATATTCAAATCAGGATATACGTGTTTTCATATTGTAGCAAAGATAATTGACGGTATTTTCTAATGTGAAAATGCTCGAGTGAGAGAGAGAAGATATTCTAGAATCTATCTGAGAAGTCTAAATTGGCTATTGAGAAATATATTGAGTGGCTAGTAAAAGTGCTGTCCGCACGGAATATGGCTGTGTATATTTTAATTTCATGGTGCTGTCCGTGGTTTGAATCTGTTTACTCGTAGATGTGGGTCGAAATATATGTATATATATATCTCTTCCTTTGCATGATGCGATGAGGATATAAGGAAGCTCATATGCCTTTGCATGGTTGGATACAGATTTAGGGAAGCCCTAGATCTTAAAATTCTTTTCCGTCTGAATTTAGAAAGAGGAAAGACATGCATGAACACAATCAGTCCCAAGTTGCACTTGGCGATGTCTGATCGATTCAGTCATAATCTTAGTGTGGCTATGCGCGAAAAATGCCAATATAAATCTCTCTAATCTTTGTAATAATTGGATTTCGGATATGTACACACACACGAAATGTCATTTGTTTTCCATTTTCTTATTTCGATTCCTCACCACTAGGGAAAAGGGTGTGGTGTTGTAAGGAAAACCCGATTCGAAGAGAAGAAGTGCTTCAGGCTGGTAAAGCTTTAATTTAATAGATAAGAAGCATGCTTCTATGGCTTGAATACTACTGATCTTCTAAAAAAGAGAATAATTGGTAATGTCTATATGTCAATGGTTATTTCTTTTTTCTTTTATCTTTTTTGGAGTGAAATCTTAGAATTTTACCCCATTTATTGATGGAACAAAATGTTTGGGACGAAAGGAAGGAAAGCTGCAAGAAACATGTTGGCATTTTCTGCATAAGCTTTGCGGATTCATGTTTTTTTTTTTTTTTTTCTTGTAAATGACATCAGGGATGAAGCGTTTCAATTGAAGTGTCTTTGGAAAATTGAAATATAGGTTGAGTTTTTCTGGGAAAAAAATATTTTAAAATTTTATTTTCAAATAATTAAGTGAAATTTATAACTAATTGAAACTGTTAAGAACGTGCAGCGTTTTAATAAAATTGGAATTATTTGAATATGAAAATATAAAATCAAGTACGAGAATACATATGTCTTTTTCAGAATATAATTAATAAATGAAAGAAAATTCTTATGGAAAGAAAATAATACTCACTAATAAAAAGGAGCATGAAAAGTTACTGTCCGTGGATAACTTATTTTATTTTATTATTTTAATAAAGGCTCAAACGATTAGTCTTAAGTTTATTTGAGGATGCAATTTTGTTTTTTTTTTTTTTTTTCTTTTTTTAACAAAGTGATTGTACTTCATCTCGTGAATTTAAAATATGCTTCAAATGATTTTTTTTAATTTAATAATTTTTGAAAAATTCCAATGTAAAAACTAAATGGCAATATTGGCCACGTATTCTTTAGAGAAAACTTACAATAAAGGTTTCTATTTTCTTCAATAAATCGTTAGAAATCTACTCGTCGTAAAAACATGGCTTTTACTACAGTAAAGAATTAATAAATTCTGTATTAATATAGAACTACATTTGAGCGACGCATCGTTTATTTCAATTTACTATAATATTGGTTATCTATTAAATAGGTCTTTTATTTTTTACTATTTCTTTTACATTTTTTTAAATAATTTCTTTGTATCTTTAAAAGCACCCATATATGTCTAAATTCATTATTCATTCACACATATATATATATATATATATATTATTGCGATTTATATAAATATTAAAAATCAGACTATCAAATACCTTAAAATTATATAATCTCCCATGAAAATATGTAAAATCAATTTCACTTTAAGGATAGATGATTAAAAAATTTATATTTAAATATCATAGAATATTATGGTTTATATATATATATATATATAAAATATTTAAAAGTTAATTGAAATTTTAGAATTATGCAACTTTTCTTAAATCTAAAGTAAATTTGGCATTATAAAAAACAAAAGAAAGCAAAATAATTGTTGTTAAATTTTAATAAATTTATTTTAAAGTATGAATTAAGATCTTGAAGTTTGACTCGTTTTCACTGTTTAAAAAGGTTTAAATGAAATTTTAAATGTAAAAATTAATATTTAAATAATTTAAATCTAATACATGATAAAATTGTATATGGGTATTGAAACTTTTAATTTGTTTTTATAATTTTATTCTTCTTATTTTATTAAAAATAATTGATAAAGTAAATGTCTTTTTGAATTCAAAAATAATAATAATAAATTAAAAAATGTAAGTTAATTTTTATTTCTAAAAAAATGAATACAACCCGTTTTAAAAGTAAAATGTCATTTTAATTTTTTTAAATCTATAGATTATATTTAATTGTATTAATCTAACGATGAATAAACACTTACGATTGATACAGGACATCTCAATTCTCTACACTAATTTCACCCTAAAAAATTATACTATATTTTTTATCAATTTAGTTGATAAATAAATTTATAACTCTGTTTTGGATAAATCATTCTCAAATTGTTTCAGTGAGAATTGGTGTATCCTATACAAAAAAACAATTGGAGTCCACAATCCACTATAAGAATTACTGTATTTGTGTTGTATTATCCTCTGTATATAGTTAAATTCATACCACTCTTCATCATTATCGATCATGATCAAACATTAAAAGAGAGTGATGTTTCATCAAATACTCCTATTGTTACCACTTAATATGGATAATAGAAATTGTATTTTTCACAGCGAAATGTTTAAAAGCTGTCCAGTGCTTTTCATTTTTAAAGATCTTTCCATCATGTCTAACTACAAACAACAGTATTAAACTGAGGATACTTCTGAATTCCGAACGATATAACTTGTAAGGATCGCGTCGATGAATGTCTTCTCATCTTTCGTGGCGACAAGTGATTTGCCTTATGCATGGATGCCGCGCGTACACAAGTTTTATCCAAAAATGGATATTGAGTTGGTTTTTCGCATCATAACGAATGGTCAACTTATTTCAGAGTATTCCATCACCATCCTTAAAAAGCGTGCCTTCATTTTCCTTCTCTTTTTCTTCGTTATCTCCTATCATTAGCATTTGGGATTCCCGGAAAACAAACAGAAAACAGATTATTCTCTTCGAGAACTGCCGTTGTTTTTTCTGCTGCTGCTTGCAAACATCGGGAAAGTGAGAGATTATGGACTCAGCTAAACGTCGTATTGAAGCCATTCAAGGCCATTTTATCGCCGCTGGTGATTCTCCTTCTCTCCTCCATCTCAACCCCACAGCTGACGAGTTCTTCTCTGGTAAGTCTTTCTGTTCTAGAAACAACAATGTATTTTAACTTTTATGTGTCTATTTGTGTATACCTTTGCTTTGACATAAAAAAACAATCATGTTCTGCGTTAAAAGAAATCGTTCTTTCGTCATTGTGGTTGCTCTTTTCGTTTATAATCTGCGGTTTCTGTGTGGTCGTTGTGGGTTGTGGAAAGCAGTGATTTTTTTTGTTGTAAAAAAGCATTCTTTACGAGTCGCTAATCACTTATGATTTTTTTTTTTATTATTATTATTGGATGGATTATTAAAGATCCTCTGATCTAATAACAAATAGCTCTGTTATGATTTCTTGACTGCTTTAGCTTTAGGATGCAGGCAGAAAAGCCAATCGCGTAATCAAGTGTATTTTCATTTGATCATGTTTATAATCTAATAATCAATGTATTTCAGCCTGATTGGTTCTGCGTATCTTCTGTTTGTGTACTTTTCTTGTTTCCTGTCATGTTTTTCTTCTGAATATCCTGGATTAGTATAATTAATTCTGGCATTGCACTCTGAGCAGAGCAGGGCTATAGTGTTGTGCTTCCAGAGAAATTACATGCAGGAAAATGGAACGTATACAGGTAGGTATTAACAATAATTCCTGAAATTTCTGGGAACACTCGTTAGGTCCTTTAAACTGTTCTTTATTTTATTAATTTGTTGTGGCAGGTCTGCCCATTCTCCATTGAAGCTGGTGAGCAGATTTCCAGAGCATCCTGATATTGGTACATTGCATGATAATTTTGTGTAAGAATCCTTCCTTTGCTCGATTTATTTATGTTTGAAGTTCCTCAATGTCAACTACAATTGTTTCTGTTGTATGTAGAGCATTCAGTTACCTCTGTTTAGTCTTCATACAGTAATGGTTTCCCCCACATTGTGACTGTAGGCGATCAGTTGATGCTTTTAGGGATTACAAATATCTGGGTACACGAATTCGGGTTGATGGAACAATTGGAGAGTAAGTCTCCTGTTAGCTAAATGAAGTTCATAATTTGGTATTAAGTTAACTTATCCATTTAGATTGTAGGTATAAATGGATGACATATGGAGAAGCAGGTACTGCACGAACGGCAATAGGTTCTGGCCTAATGTATCATGGAATTCCAAAGGCGAGTATCCAAACATCAATTATATGCTAAAATAAGCTCCATCTAACCTTGTTTTATTTTTTCCTTTTTATATATATATATATATATATAATGATCAAACGTAGCTGTTGTTGGTTTAATTCTTTTCTTTATATATATATATTTGTATTCTACATACAAATATCTGACTGGTGTTCTTAGTTGATCCTTCGTGACTCCTGATTATTATTGAATTGAATATTGCAGGGATCTTCTATTGGACTATACTTTATCAACAGACCAGAATGGCTCATTGTTGATCATGCCTGCTCAGCATACTCTCTTATATCAGTTCCTCTATATGACACTCTTGGTCTGTCGATAGATAAACAAGAACATTAGTTGATCTTTGCTTGCTTCTTTGGACCTTAAAATCAACAGTTGTCTACTCTGCAGGTCCAGACGCTGTCAAGTTTGTTGTAAATCATGCTGAAGTGCAAGCTATATTTTGTGTCCCGCAAACTTTGACAATAGTGAGTTAAATCTGTACCCTTCTTAGTGGCCTTGAAGATATAATATTATTTCTTTTCGGGGTTCTAAACTTTGTTGCATTGATATAGAATTAAATCTGTACCCCCCAAAGTGCTGGTTGAACCTTCATCACAATTATTCTTTCCATTTCTTCCTAATTTACACTCCTTTTTTTAGTTCTTTCCTTCTCTCTCTCTCTCTCTCTGTTTCCTCTTTTTTTTCTTCCATTTTTTTTTTTGTGTTGGGGGGGGGGGGGGGGGGGGGGGGTTGTTCATTGTGCATAGTCCAAACAAATATAATAAGACATTCTTAACCTTTCATCAATGTGGAATTGCCGCAGTCATTTACAGATTTAACATTGCAGCTTCTTAGTATCATCCCTTTAATGTATACATGTTAAATTATTGCTCGCCTTCACTACTCATTGTTTTCCTATTTCATCTTTTGCATTTTTATATATTTATGAAAGTAAATCCTTCTGAGTTCTGATTATTGCTACATGGTTGGAATTTTGCAGTTGCTGAGCTTCTTGTCTGAAATTTCAACTGTCCGTCTAATTGTGGTATGTTAAACTCATAGAATGGAAATAAATCTGATGGGTTGTTTTCCATATATAGAGCCAAGTTTGATTTTGACTGTTCTCATTTGTTTTTCCTGTTAAACAGGTTGTTGGAGGGATGGATGATCAAATGCCATCTCTTCCTCCATCAAGTAAAATTGAGGTTCTAACATACTCAAAACTACTTAGTCAGGTAACTATACATCCCTTATCGTCACATGACATCCTTAATTGTTTCCAGTGACATGCATGAAATGATACTTATCATTAAATTATATAACCACTACTTGAAAAATACAAGATATTAGAGCATGTGATTTCTCCTCTCTCTCTATATTTGCAAGATCCCATTCATTGGTGTTTAATCTTCTTTTTAGACAGCTAGTTGGCAGCTGTCTACAATGAACATTAACTTGTTGGGGCCCATAAAAAAGTGCAGGAAGCTGGGCTAGGGCAATAACTTGATCACATTGGGACTTGAAGCTATTCATGTAAATTATTGATGTCTGTTAGACCACATTCCTTGAAGCTCAAAGTATTTAAGTAGTTTACACATGCATGAATGCTTGTGGATTTGTTCATATTCCTTTATCTTGATTTGGGTGAACTCCAATTACCTTCGTTGTAGATCAAGTGCCATTTTTTGGTGTTATTTTTCTAAAATAAATCAAGTTGCTTCTAAGCCTGTGATATTAGAGAAGCTTAGGTTTTTCAAATTTTTTTTTTCACTTTTTATCATTAACATAATTATTTGTCACGCGAATGGCTTGCTTTTAGGGCCACAGTAATCCTCACCCTTTTTCCCCACCAAAACCTGAAGATGTTGCTACAATTTGCTATACAAGTGGTACTACTGGGACACCAAAGGTATGATTCTTCCATAAATTTCAACCTTTCGATTTTGAAGCTAGAGAAGTTTTTGGAATTGATTTTACTGCTTATTGCAACTAATATACAATTTTATTATTGTTGAACTATGCAAGGGAGTTGTATTGACCCATGGAAACTTGATAGCAAATGTTGCTGGGGCCACTATTACTAATAAATATCATCCATCGGATGTGTGAGTACTATAGCTTTGGCTATCACATACATGATAACCGCTTGGCTGAATTACTTGTGATTTTGCAGTTGTATATCATACTTGCCTTTGGCACATATTTTTGAACGAGCACATCAGATCTTGTCAATATATTACGGAGTTGCTGTTGGATTTTACCAAGGAGTATGTTATTGAATTAAATTTTTCTCTGTTTGTTTCTTGGATTTGTATTGTGGTTGCTTTTTTTTTTTTTTTTTTTTTTTTTTTTATATATATGATCAATATCATGCTGCTACATATGCTGATTTGCATTCAAATGATGCTTGGTCATCCCACAATGTATGTGCATTTGAGTCATAGGAAAATCCACTTCGTCTGCTGTTGACTATCTTCAGCAGTTATGCACTCACTGTAGAAGTTCTTGTATATCCAATGTTTTCATACTGGAAACGTAATCATTCTGATCCAAATGAATTCAACCATGCATTGTCAATAACTGCAAAGTAGAAAACATAGTTTTTTCATGCATCAAATTTGGTTTCTATTCCTGAGCAATAAATAAGGCTTCTAACCTATGCATGCAGGATAATATGAAACTGATGGATGATATGGCTACTTTAAGACCCACTATCTTCTGCAGTGTTCCTCGGCTGTATAATAGACTATATACTAGGTGAATTTACTATCCGCTGCTGCTGAATTTTTCTAATTTGTCGCAACTGTTGTGGTTTTGTGTTAATTGATTATATACATTTGTTACAGTATCACTAGTGCTGTAAAGACTTCTGGTCCATTAAAGGAGAGGTTATTCAATGCTGCCTACAATGCTAAGAAGCAAGCAATTTTGAATGGTAGAGAATAGTTTATGGGGCTTCTGTTACTTTCTACTGTGAGCTTTTCATTTCTAGTCAATAATATTTGTATCAACATGGTGAAAATTTCATTCATCGCTATACTATTCTGTGATTTCTGGCGGACGCTTTCAAAATTCTGATAGGTATAAGATTATGTTGACCTGTAATGAGGACAGACATTCCAGAATTTATAAATTTACAGAAAAATCTTGTGAGGCAAAAGACAAATTTCTCTGTCATTTGTATTTGAAGGTGAATTCTGAAGGCTGAGAATGAAGTAGTTGATCAATTACTGCTCTAGAAGATTAAATTTTTTCATTTACACTGGAAACAATTAAGCCAGGCAAACATTTAATAGGCATGTGCATATGCGTCTCACTATTGGCTGCACTAACACTTGAACTTTTTGCTGTTGGTGAGGGTTCATATAAACAGATTTTATATCTCTAATACCCATGTGAAACCAATGGGGCTTCAATATGTGAATGCTTGCCCATCATTACCTTGTGTTGGAAAGTAATTAACCAAAATGGGGATGTAAAAGATTTGAACCTGGCTCGCTTGGTCAAGGAAAATTCAACCTCACAAAAGAAAAAGCAAGTTCAATCCATATTTACTGATTCAGTTTTATTTTATGATTTAAACTTCAAGATAGTTGTTGGCTAAGCTAGAGCAACTTATAACATAAGGATGACATCTCTGAAATGGTTGATAACTCAAAAAGTTTCGCGTCATGCTGTATCATAAGTAACTTCAGGTTCAGCATCAGAAAGTGGATTTCAAATGTTATAATTTTGGAGCTTGATAATGATTATTATCAAATGTGAATCTCTTGCTTGCTTCTTAGATGCTTAATGGTTGTACCACATGTACAATTTTTACAGGCAAGAGTCCATCTCCAATGTGGGACAGGTTGGTGTTCAATAAGATAAGGGAAAGACTTGGTGGGCGAATTCGTTTCATGCTATCAGGTGCTTCACCCTTGTCTCCTGATGTCTTGGAGTTCCTGAAAATGTAAGTTGATAGATTTTAGCATATTGAATATTACTTGGATGCAGTTTTATTTTGCTTTCTGATTTTGTGATACTTTCTGTATTGCTTTGCAGCTGCTTTGGTGGTCGAGTAACCGAAGGATATGGCATGACTGAAACTTCTTGTGCTGTGAGTTCCATGGATGAGGGTGACAACCTAACCGGCCATGTTGGCTCTCCTAATCCGGCCTGCGGTGAGTTATGTGGTGTTACATACCTGTGAAGTTGTGTTTCTTGTGAATTAATGATGCTGCTTTGGGATAAGGTTATTATATAATTTATACTTCTGTTTCAGAAATAAAGCTCGTGGATGTTCCAGAAATGAACTATACATCTGATGATCAGCCTTATGCTCGTGGTGAAATCTGTATAAGGGGTCCTGTTATTTTCCAAGGCTATCATAAAGATGAAGCACAAACGTACTTACCTTACCTGTCGCCTGTTCGTTTTGCTGTTGAGTTGGCCATGCGCTGAGCAAAACTGTTTACATAATTATGTTGTGCAGGAGAGAAGCAATTGATGAAGATGGGTGGCTTCATACTGGAGATATAGGATTATGGTTACCTGGAGGTCGTCTAAAGATTATCGATAGGTGAAATTTTGTCTCTAAGTAATTGTCTTTCTTTGAATTAATAATTAATATTGAACCAAAGGCACGCTCCCCAGATTCCCATATACATTAGCATTGTACATAAGATTGCTATTGACCTTTAACTATTTAGAACTAGCTAGTTTATAGATCATGTTGTCTTAGTTATTTGCTATAGTTTAAGCATCTAACTTTTGCTTCTGGAAAAGACAAAGACTACTTGTTATCTTAGTTTAAGATCCAAATATTTTAAAATTGAGGTAACTGTGGAATTTTAGGCAACATCCCAATGGAGGGCAAATGTCAAAGAAGCTATATTTATTTATTCAATAATTTTTTGGTTTGGAGTTTGGTGCTTATGCTTTGGAGCATATGTGGCTTTAAAATTTGAATGGAAATACTTGTATGTTGGTTCAGGAAGAAGAACATTTTTAAACTGGCACAGGGAGAGTACATAGCTCCAGAGAAAATTGAGAATGTATATGCCAAATGCAAATTCATTGCTCAGTGTTTTGTGTATGGTAGGCAAATGAATTTTTAATTATGGTTCTTTTTCTTTCTCTCTGTCTTCACTTTGCCTGCTAAATTTTTATGTTTATATTTGCAGGGGACAGCCTGAACTCCTCTTTGGTAGCCATTGTTTCAGTGGACCACGGTGCATTGCAAGCATGGGCAGACTCTGAAGGCATTAAGGTAGGAACATTATACTTGCAAGTCAGAATTTGTATATAAAATGTTCTCTGGCAATTTGTATATACTTGTAAGGCATTAAGGCATGTACACTAGGAACTTGCTAATGGTTCTCTGGCAATTTGTGTGTAGTATGAAAATTTGGAGCAACTATGCAATGATCCAAGAGCAAGGGCCGCTGTCCTTGCAGTCATGGATGCTGTTGGAAGGGAAGCTCAGGTAATGTCTTGAAGGCAAAAGATTGTATTCATAGCTTTGAATTTTCTGCTTGAGCTCTCCATGGATCGGACAAATTTTCTTGCAGCTCCGAGGTTTTGAATTTGCAAAAGCTGTGACTCTAGTGCCGGAACCATTTACGATAGAAAATGATCTTTTGACTCCGACATTTAAGGCAAGTGTACATCTAAGAACATTTTAAACATGTCAAAACTGTAGAGCGGAAAAAACAAAAAAAGCCTTGGCAGCAACTCACAGTCTTCTCTTACTTGCAGATTAGGAGACCGCAAGCAAAAGCGTATTTTGAGAAAGCAATATCACAGATGTATTCAGAGCTTGCGACGTCTGATCCCTCTCCTAGAGGGAGGTTGTGAAGTTGGCAAACGAAAGCATTGAAAAGTCGAATCATGCCAATCAATTTCATGGCATCGTTCGCATGACAATAAGTTCAAGTTCTTCAGCTTGGATCGACATATAGAAGAGCTTATAGGCTGCTGGAGAATTCTGCAACTACTTTTTTTCCGTTTTGTTTTTGCCCCTCTCTGAATAGAAGGGCCTATAGCCTCTTGCACGTATAATTTGTTTCCAGAAAATAAATAGGAAAGAAGACATCATTATAGGAGGATGATTTTGGATGTGACAAGGCATTGCCATAACCATTGACAGCCATCTTCTGCTGCTGTTGAAACCAATCTGTAAGTTACATATGGACATCATATTTTACATATCTCAATTTGATTGGCATTTTGATAGTTTTAGGTGGACTATTTTCCTTCCCTGTTGGATCTTTACAATCTACAATAAAAGTACAAAAAATATTATCTCCATTTCTCTTTATGGAGTCCTTTCTAATTACTCTGTTGGGACGATTCATAATGAAATGGGCGTTTGCCTGCCTATCTGCCAGTCTTGTGAATGACCAATCATGGGTTAGAAGTAGTTATTACTAATTGCAAGCTTATAAGGTTGGACTCTGTTTTATTATTTAACCGGTAAGACTGACAGAATTTGTTAGATATAGGAACACGGTAGTAGTCGTTGCATCGACTTTCAACCTTTCATGAATTTCGTATTCATAGTTTAATGAGCGATTCAAAATTAGAGACTTAATTTTCAAGTCAATATAATTTTAATAGTCGAAGAGCTAAATAGTATCAAACTAAAAATTCAGTATGATTAAATTTTTCTTACAATTCAATTCGACTTGGCGAAAATAATGTTTTTTCTCACATAATATATTTCAAACATAGATGACATGGAATTTCACAAATAGCTAAATGAGAAAATACAAAATGGAATAAAATTGTTACATCTTTGATTTTGACAGATAGATTAAGAATAAGAAAGAAGCTTGGCTTTGAAGAGGAAGTAGTGTATAAGCAAAACGACAAGACAACACTGCCACGATACTGATTCCCATTTCCCAACTAAAAGTTTTTGTTTGGTGGGGGAAAATGCATGAAAATGGTGGAGTCTCTGCTCATTTCTCACTTCTCGTGGTACACATTTCTTATTTTCTCTGTGCTAATACAGGCACACTTCCATTTACGAGGTCAAATGATGTGAATTAATCTTTTTAAAAATCAGAGTAAACTTACTATTTAGTATTCAATATTTCAGAGTTGGAATATTGCTGTCTAAGAATGCCACGTGTCCAAAAAAGGGGCGAGTATGTATGTGCGTGTTTTAATTAATTAATTCATATTCGTATGACATTTTAACGGTAGGTCCAATTGAAATACATTACCTGTGTGTCGTCGAAGCATTTAAATCATATCCCATTATGCTTTAATCAAACGTCCACGTCACACGCTCCAGTAACCGACAAGATCTCACATACGCTTCGCTGTAGAAGAACACAACCCCACGGCGCACCACTACCACTCGTAATGGTATTGCCGGTAATAATAAAAGTGAAGAGTTAAATATTACTAACAGAGAACGGTAAGACACAAAAGAGAGTGAGAGAAAACGTGAAGTCTACTCAGGATTCTACGCTACTGTGACCCTTTTGTTGTCTCTCTCTCGCGCGCTTTCTCCTCTCCAACTGATTCTTCAGTTTCATTTCCATCTCTTGTTTAACAGGATTATTTACATTCAGAGACTTTGAATTCTCGCGGTGCAATCAGTTGCTTGCTGATCTGTGTTTGGTGATTTCCGGATGCTGTGCAGCATCATTATATATATCATATCCGATTTGGTGCCAATTAGGGTTTAGGATAGGGTTTGATTTCGAGAGAGAGATTGGTTGATAATGTTATCGAATCATCTACAGGATGGAATCGAGACCGCTAAGCTGTTATGGTCTCGAATTCCAAATTCAGAGGATGGTGAGTTCGAGAGAGTTGGTCTCTTGAGCACAAGCGATGGGAGACCTGTGGAGAGCCTTGATTACGAAGTTATTGAGAATTATGCGTATCGAGAAGAACAGGTTTGTGTTTCTGCTATTCTGCTTTTCGCGCACACGTATGCATTAATCGGGACTTCGATTCTTTTTTAGAAAAAAAAAAAAAAATTCTCTCCTCACTTTAATCGCTATTCGTCCTGGTTTCTTTTTTGGGACGTGCAGGCGCAGAGAGGGAAACTTTATGTTGGATATTGTGTAGCTGTGAAGTGGTTATTTGCTTTGCTCATTGGTATCGGTAAGCGTTCTTAAGATTTTGGTATTGGATTCAAGTTTATAGATCGATCTGGAAACTTTCCCGAATTCATTGTTATTACTTATTTTGCGGTTTGGTACTTTTGTTATCTGTTCATCTTTTACTTAGATATTCATTAAGTCTAGTTAGCTTTATTATGAGCTGTGCGCCTGATGTATTATATTCATATTTTCAAGAAGCGAATAGATATAACTGAAGAATAGCTTTGCGAAATTTTTTTGTTACACAGTGAATGGGGCGATCTTTAGGATTGCTTTTCTTATATATGGTCAGGCATAAACTTCACCATTCGTGCTTGTAAATTAGAATAAATAATGATATATTCGAGTATGTTTTTCATATGCCCCTGATGTGGTATTGATTATCTGCTGAAGATTCAACCAATGGAGTATGATTTCTATCGAGATTTTCCCTACAAATTTTTTTGGGGATAAAGTTGGACGAAGTAGAATTATGATGTTGTAGTTTTTAACAATGAATGTGAAGTTATAGTGGATAAAATTCGTCTCTGTAAATTGATTCTTCTGGATTTAAATTGCTAAATGTAAATCAAAATGAAGCCCAGATGCATAATTTCAATTGCTTTCACTGGAGAGCATTTAAAAGTTTAGAGTTAAAATATTTTTTTGGTGACATTTCTTCTCCTTCTTCTTTTCTGATATCTTTTTTTTTTTTTTTTTTTTTTTTTTTTTGGCTTATAGGTACTGGATTAGCTGCAGTTTTCATTAATCTATCTGTTGAGAACTTCGCTGGCTGGAAATTTTCACTGACTTTTTCTATAATACAAAAATCATATTTTGCCGGCTTCATAGTATATGTATTAATTAACTTGGCTTTAGTCTATTCATCTGTATATATTGTCACACAATTTGCGCCCGCAGCAGCAGGATCTGGTATTCCTGAAATTAAAGGTTATTTGAATGGTAAGCTGAAAAGCTCAATTGGCTTGTCTTAGTGTCACTAATCAATGAGTTATTCCTACTATAATCCATGGAGATGCTAATCAACATTAATTGTATAGGAATCGATATTCATGGAATTCTACTTTTCAGAACCTTGATTGGAAAGGTTTAATGGACTTCTTATCATAAACTTTCTTGTTTAGGATTTTCTGATTATTCATATTTCAATCTTAATTGTTCTCACTTGATGTTTATAGATATTTGGAAGTATTGGTTCTGTGGGAGGGGGTCTTGCTTTAGGCAAAGAAGGTCCCCTTGTTCATACTGGTGCTTGTATTGCTTCTTTACTTGGACAAGTAAGAATCACTTCTTGGAGTTTACTTTGTTTCAGAACTAAAACATATGTTTGCAGAACTTTTTAATGTTTGCCACAATAACCTAAGTTTCAATTGTCAATTTAGGGTGGATCCACCAAATTTCATCTAAGTTCCAGGTGGTTACAAGTTTTCAAAACTGATCGTGATCGCCGTGATCTTGTGAGTAACTTACCCCTTGATGTAATTAAGCTTTTACGTTTTGATGGGAGATTGCACTTTTGGATTTATTTGCTTGTTACATCTCCTTGGAAACCCTTTTACTCGCCAAGTGGTTGTAGCCAAATAGATGTTGGATATTATGTCATGCAGAAACATTGTAGCTTGGGTACCATTTTATTATGGTCTCTCATTTTTCTAAGAATAGAGGTGATTCACATCTTTATTGTGCTCATTTTTTGATTCATCTAATGTTTTGAAAAGGTGACTTGTGGATGTGCAGCTGGAGTTGCAGCTGCTTTTAGAGCTCCTGTTGGTGGTGTATTGTTTGCATTAGAAGAGGTTACATCTTGGTAAGACAGTTTTATCCTTGGTTATATGGTTAACCTTTTGTAACAAAGAGCAAAGAAATAAAATTTAGGTTATGTTGGATGCAATTGATTTTTAATTGTGCAAGCATGGTTTATTTGCCATTGTTATTCATCAGATATATATGCTATTGCCAATGTGTTATATGCATTCCCATGTTTTCCTTTAAATTTTTTGACAGTTTGGTCAGTCTACTCATAGTTTTATGTCAAAAATTTGAATGCCTCTTACATTTGTTTCTGTTTTGTGCTTTAAGGTGGAAGAGTCAACTTATGTGGCGTGTCTTTTTTACTTCCGCTATTGTGGCAGTGGTAGTGCGTACTGCAATGGGATGGTGTAAGAGTGGAAAGTGTGGGCATTTTGGCTCGGGTGGTTTTGTTATATGGGACATATCAGAGTTGATACTCAGACTCTTCTCTTTCCCTATTGTTATACCCTACTGTGAGCTTTTACAGTTTGTCTAAGTTCTATTTGTTGTTATTTCTTTTCTGGACAGTGGTCAAGAAGACTACTCTTTTGGGGAATTACTTCCAATGGCTGTTATTGGTGTTATTGGTGGTCTACTTGGTGAGTAACCATATCCTTACCCTGACATTGTCTTCTTTTCCATTTTCATTTAATTGCAAAAAATTTTTTATTTGTTTAATTTCGTCGCTCTTGAATTTTCAGGAGCATTATTTAACCAGCTCACACTTTATATTACTAAATGGCGCCGAAATTACTTGCACAAGAAAGGCTCCCGAGTGAAGGTAAAATTTAGGATAATCATGGAATCCTGTTCTTTCCTTTTTGGTTGTGCACTATTATCTCAAATTTCAATTTGTATACTCCAATTATAATTATAACATTGTCACAGATTGTTGAAGCATGCCTAGTCTCTGTGATAACATCTGCTATTTCTTTTGGATTACCACTTCTAAGAAAATGCAGTCCATGCCCTGAATCAGATCCTGACTCTGGTATTGAGTGCCCACGGCCTCCGGGAATGTATGGAAATTATGTAAATGTAAGAGCTAGCCTTGACATTCACTCTTTTTGGTGATTTTATTTTGTATGTCCTCATCTCAAAAATTTTCATGATCACAACTTGAACGTAATAGGTTTAGTACAACACAGTGTACTTTCTGCAGATGACCAAGATATTCTGATTTTGATTTTCTGACTTGCAGTTTTACTGTGGCAAGAGCAACGAGTACAATGATCTTGCAACAATTTTCTTTAATACTCAGGTATCATCAGAATTGTGAAAGCCCTTCTTCATTGCTTTACATTTGGGTTTCACATGTCGGTCCATTTTTTCATTTTAATGCAGTTATAATGTTCTTACAGGATGATGCTATAAGGAATCTGTTTAGTGCGAAGACAATCCATGAGTTCAGTGCCCAAAGTTTATTAACATTTCTGGTAGTATATTTTTTTTTCCTTATTTTCACATGAGAAGATTAGTCATATCGCATCTGTGATTTTTTTTAAATTGATTCAATTGTTCTCAGGTCTTTTGCCAGGCACTGAGCCTTGTTGCTCTTTTGCTTTATGCTTTAATTTTAAAATTTGAAATTAATAGACTTTTCTTCTCCAGTCACTCCATAAGTGCTGCAGCTGGCTACCAGGCTGCTTTCTGGAAAAGAAAATTAATGCTATTTTTTTTTTTTTTTTTTTTGTATTCTGAAAATGAAGTATGATGATATTTTTCAAAGTCCAAAATTTTAATTACTACAGGTCCACAATAAAGTCTCAGGAAGCTTTAGGTCTAGGTTGTTCGGAATCAGAATGGGGGATCTGTCTTGTGTATACATTTGATGGTTGTTCTTATTTTTATATTTTGAATTTCTCAAGAAAGAGCTCTAATTTACCTCCTGATGTCTTTTGTACAGAACTCAGCACTTTCTTTCTTATTTTCATCTTTGTAGTTTGTTCTGATACTCATTTTGGTTATCTAAATCCAATCCAGTTTCTTTTATACTATCTACTTCCCTGCTTATTCAGCTTATGCTCTCTGACCTTATTATGTTGTTGATTTTTTTTTTCCAATTATTTTATGGTTAAACTAACCAGAAGAGGGTTTATGATCATATTTTAATATCTTCATCCAATTGAGTGAATTTTGTGCATCTGTTTATAATGTTTACAGGTGATGTTTTATACCCTAGCTGTGGTGACATTTGGCACAGCAGTTCCTGCTGGTCAGTTTGTCCCTGGAATAATGATAGGATCAACATATGGACGCATTGTCGGCATGTTTGTTGTTAAATTTTACAACAAGCCCAACATTGAGGAGGGAACGTGAGTCTCTTGCTTTGGTTCTGTGAAATTTTCAACAGTAAGACGTATTTCGTTGATGACACATTTTCTATGCACTCACAAAAGCTTTGCTTTTATGCTGGATAAAAAACAATAACCAACTCATGGTTTTTTTCTTTTTTTCATGCATATCATAAAATTGTCCCTCATTTATTTATTTATTTATTATACTGCATTCCTTGCTCAATATGGTTGACTTTTACCTTCTATCCATGAAAAACTATTGCCTCAATACTATTTTCTTCTTTCTGAACTATGCTGTATGCGTCCTGGTCAACTTGTAGATATGCTTTGTTGGGCGCTGCTTCCTTCCTTGGAGGTTCTATGCGTATGACAGTCTCATTATGTGTCATAATGGTTGAGATCACAAACAACTTGAAGCTTTTACCTCTCATCATGCTTGTCCTCCTTATATCAAAGGTAAGCTTTTGAATTGCTTAACATATTTATTGATGAATGTTCTATAAAATCAATCTCATCTTTCCTCTGCAGGCCGTTGGTGATGCTTTTAATGAAGGTCTATATGAAGTTCAAGCTGAATTGAGAGGCATTCCATTACTAGATTCTAGGCCTAAATATCAAATGAGAAAAATGACTGCAAAGGAAGCTTGTGGAAGTCAGAAGGTTATTTTCATTTCAACTGCTTCTCATTTGTGTCTCCCTTTCGCTGGGCGGTTGTTTCAGATACCATCTTGATTGTGTAAAATGAACTACCATGAAGTATATAAATTGTGACTGCTATTGGCATGAGCAATTGACATTTGAACTCTTCAAGCCAATCCTTTTTGTCTTGGCTTTCTTATTTCTTTTCCTCTTCTATTGTGCTGCACACCATCTTCAACTCATTGTGTTTGCTCTTCCATCATTTGAAGGTTGTCTCCTTTCCTCGGGTTGCTAAGGTTGCAGATGTAGTTTCTATCTTACGAAGCAATAAACACAATGGTTTTCCTGTAAGCTTTGCACGGATCTTTGTCGTCTTCTGTTTATGCATGGGATTTCTAAACTATATTCTAATACTGTACTTGCACGTAGGTGATTGATCACACAAGGAATGGAGAAACCCTTGTAATTGGACTTGTTCTTCGCAGGTAGAACTCTTAATTCTCTTTTGGTTTGTGTTGTTTTATTCATTAGAAGCAGAGGCCATGCATCTAATTTAATTTTTGGTTTCCTTGGCAGCCACTTGCTAGTGCTTCTTCAGTCTAAGGTAGATTTTCAGCATAGTCCTTTGCCTTGTGATCCTAGAGGTGCTTCCAGTACAATCAGGTAAAGGGAAGCTTAATACTAGTTATCCTTGCTGTTACTTGATTGACCTTCACACTTGCTGAAACAAGTGGATTCTATCTCAGGCACAATTTCGGTGAATTTGTGAAACCTGCCTCCAGTAAAGGAATTTCCATAGATGATATTCATCTCAGTTCAGATGACTTAGAAATGTACATTGATCTTGCCCCATTTTTGAATCCTTCTCCATATGTTGTCCCTGAGGACATGTCTTTAACAAAGGTGAACCACTTTTTTCCTATTTGTATTTCATAATGTTGCATATGGGGTCTGGGAGTCCCCCAGTTTGTATGATATATTATGCATTTTGCCAATGGCATAGGTATATAATCTTTTCCGCCAGCTAGGATTAAGACATATATTCGTTGTTCCTCGTGCTTCACGTGTGATTGGCTTGATTACCAGAAAGGATTTGCTTATTGAGGTAGGTCGGCATTAATTTCTTCCACATTTTAAATTTAACTGGTCCAGTGTAACGATTGTTCTGTGGCGATTTGTATTATAGGACAATGAGGATTCAGCTAGTATGGAGCTCCAATCAACTAGTGTAAGGTCTCTATGCTGCTCTACTCGTGTTTTCTGTTTGTTCTAATGCATATGCATCAGGGAATTTTTAATTTTATTCAGGACAAGCTAAATAATCCTTTACTTCTGCGTCATAACCATTCAGAATGAATGTAAATTATGATAATGTTTCTTTAAATGCACTTGTCTTTTTAGATCATTGGTGCTGTCAAGCAACATGGTGTCTACTAGATCCCTAATTCATAGATGTATAGCAGTAGCGGCATTAGGAGTTTGCCTGTCAAGGCAACATGAAAAGTTTTCTTCTCTCTTCACTGTCTGTGAAATGGACATGCATATTAAATATCCACACTTTAGGGTGTTGATGTTTTTACCATTTCGGTATTTTCCCTATTTCCTTATTCATGCCTGGTGTTGCTTGATTAAATTTATTATAGACAGCCATTGGGATTGTATCCCAGTGGTCAAGTGTTTGCCCGGTGTTGCAACAGGAGAAGTTATATTACTTTGAGAATTTCCGATGTTTAAGGAAAAAAAAAAAAAACACTGTTACCAGTATTTTGACACGCCAAAACCTTATTTTCTTGTGCATTCATTAAAAAAAAAAAAAAAGAAATCAATTTATCTAATTATTCGTTAACCATCTATGCTGTTATTTAAGTTAAATTAGCGTGTAGTTTTGTTTTGCTCACTGTATTAGTCTGCTGAATTTACTGCCATAAGTGCTGCATTGATTGGTTTTCAACTTCTCTGATCATCTTTTTGATTATTGGTGGCAGAACTAAATATTTAGATAGAAGAATGTTCACTAGGAATACAGATGTGCAGCGCCCACTTATCAATGGTGTATTGATCCGAGATCATGTCCCTGCTTGAAATCGCCATCCAATTCTTCCTCATTGGATCACATTTCCAGCTGATGATGCTGACCGATTATATCCTTGAATACCAATTCTTTTCTCTCACTTCATTTTTTTTGTAATGAAATAGAATATAGATTCTCCTAGGCTTTCATCTCTGTGAATTATTATTCGCTGTCCCCTTCCATGCAGGGGTCGTGAACCACACTTGATCTTATATTTTTGTAATCTATTCAGATATGGGGGGAAAAAAATACAGAAATGCAAATGTTCTCAAAGGAAGCTTTATAGAATTATTTTGTTAGAATGGATAATGCGTTCATGAATTCTGCAAGTGTTCGTGACCAGAGTGAATGGTTCGATGTGAAGTACTTATTATTGAAAAATGAAATAAGATTATTTTATTGGTTTAAATTTAATGCATTAATTGTATGATACACATATTTGTGCTTCTAAGTGGAGCAGCCATGCGATTATCCAAATTTTGAAAATTGATTTCTTCAAAAAATTTTGTAATGATGGTATTTTGTCTGGCCTAATGCGCCTTAAAAACGATATCAAAAACTCAGAATACAATGTCGTTGATAATGAGCCCGAATAATTACGTACTGTCGTTTTTAGGCCTGATGGGCAAATTTTTACCAAAGTAAACGGGTAAATTCTTAGCAAGCAAATGGAGATTAAGAGAATAATTAATTTTTTAAAATTATAAAAAAATTTTATTTTTTATCTCAAAATTAAAAATAACTAATATAAATAAAAATGATTGAAAAAAAGGATCATTTACTGCACTTTATAATTCAAAATAATTTAAGTGGGTCATTTAAATAGACGGTAAACTATTGAAAAAAAATAGAGTTTGAAAACTACTTGTCAAATACCGATGTGTCAATGAGAATTAATGAGGCGCTACCCAGTCTTTCAAAGTAAACGACAATAACAAACGCATCTTGCACTGTCTAGTTGATAAAAAAAAAATAATAATAATAAAATAAAATGGATTGTCTATGCGGAAGAATGTGCTAAATGCCTAAAAAATGAAAACTTTTGTGCATAGAATCTATTTAGACCTTCATTTAGTCTACCAATTAAACTAATCTAAATGATCTTGTGTAAGACTAATCCTCTGAATCTATAATGTGATTCTTGTATGTTTTTCATTAAATCCTCTCTAACAAAAACAGATAATGTTACAGTCAAATGTTTAAAACTGCTAGGACAGAACAGCTAACCTCTCCTAAGCAAACGCTCTGTCTAGTATTCCCCGTTTTTAAGTTTCTAATTTTAGCAATTCTTCCTATATAAACCTATTTACAATCACATTATGCAAAACACTAGTTCCTTTTGCTTTCTTCTCTAATTACCTTTGCTTTTCTTTGTTACTTCAATTCTGAGTTAATCAGTTTCATTAATCTCCTTGCATTGCTGAGAAGTTTAATTAGTTGTGGTTAAGGAAGGTAATTAAAAATGCCAGCCATAGTAATTGCCAGCAATGGCGATATGCCAACTTTCGAAGGAAGGATGACTTTTACAGTCGTCTTATGTGTTATTATTGCAGCTTGTGGAGGCCTAATGTTTGGCTATGACATTGGTGTTTCAGGTACTTTAGTACTAATATTTAAATAAAATAAATAATCTTCTTATAATTATTTCATATTTGTTGGCAAACTAATTAATTATTTTCTTGAATATAAAAATTGCAGGTGGTGTTTCAGCCATGGATGACTTCTTGGTAAAATTCTTTCCTTCAGTTTATGAAAGAAAGAAACATGCACATGAAAACAATTACTGCAAATATGACGATCAATATCTCCAACTGTTCACTTCTTCCTTATACATTGCCGCTCTTGTAGCCAGCTTTGTGGCTTCAAAAACCTGCACTAAGTTTGGCAGGAAACCCACTATGCAATTTGCTTCCTTTTTCTTCATAGCAGGTGTCGCTTTAAGTGCCTTTGGAGTAAATATAGAAATGGTGATTGTTGGCAGGGTTTTCCTTGGCTTCGGTGTTGGATTTGCCAATCAAGTATAACTTCTTCTTCTTCTTCTTCTTCTTCTACAGAGTCTGTTTCGCATTGCTGCTGAAACTGCTTAAAAACAAAATTTAGCAGCTCAAACAGCAATGTTGAAGAGGGCTTAATTAAAATACAAAGAAAAATTAACAGAACTGGCTCATTTTTACAGGCAGTGCCACTATTTCTTTCAGAGTTAGCTCCAGCGAAAGTCCGAGGAGCGCTAAATATTTGTTTCCAACTCTTCATAACAATTGGAATATTGCTTGCAAATATTGTGAACTACTTCGTGGGTGAGATTCACCCATACGGATTTAGAATTTCACTTGGACTTGCAGGCGTACCAGCTTTGATGCTTGGTTTAGGTTCATTAATCATAGTTGAAACACCAACAAGCTTGATAGAGCGTGATAGAGTAGAAGAAGGAAGAGCAGTACTCAAGAAAATCAGAGGAATTGACAATGTCGATCCTGAATTTGATTCTATAGTACACGCTTGTGAGATTGCTAGGCGAGTGACAGACCCTTATGCCAAACTCATGACAAGACCAAGCAGACCACCACTAATCATAGCGATTATGTTGCAAATTTTCCAACAATTCACTGGAATTAATGCGATTATGTTCTACGCACCTGTTTTGTTTCAGACAGTTGGTTTTGGAAATGATGCAGCTCTTCTATCGTCCGTTGTAACAGGAACTGTTAATGTTCTGTGCACTATTGTTTCTGTTGTGGTTGTAGATAGAGCAGGAAGGAGGATTCTTCTTATTGAAGCTTGTTTACAAATGCTTATTACACAGACAGTTATTGGAGTTATATTAATGAAGGATTTGAAACCCACTGGTGATTTACCAAGTTCGGAGGCATTAATTGTGGTGGTTATGGTATGTGTATTTGTTGCTGGTTTTGCTTGGTCATGGGGTCCCTTGGGTTGGTTAATCCCAAGCGAAACGTTTCCTCTTGAAACAAGAACAGCTGGGTATTCATTTGCAGTTAGCTCTAATATGCTCTGCACATTTATAATCGCACAAGCATTTTTGTCCATGCTCTGCAAAATGCAAGCTGGGATTTTCTTCTTCTTCGCAGCTTGGATTGTGGCTATGATGGTATTTGCTCTGTTTTTCATTCCTGAGACTAAAGGTATTCCCATTGATGAGATGGTTGATAGAGTTTGGAAGCAGCATTGGTTCTGGTATAGATTCTTTGACGATGAACATGATGGTCCTGTCAAGAAACCAGCTAAGATGATTCACACTCATATGCCTTGAGATTTTCAGAGCAACCTGAGGAGTTCAATAAGGGGAAGAAAGAAAAAACAGAAAAAAAGGAAAAAAAACAATGAATAATGGAATCTTTAATCTTGTCTTTGTCATTGTGATTAGGCAAAGAATTTGGTGAATAATGTAACCAAATACACACTGCCAGTTTCAGCTAGATGGAACGGAAAGGTTTTATTGGAAAGGAAAGCTGTCCCAGTTGTGTATTTCATTTCATGTTTGACGTTTCAATGATCTGAGAAATAAAAAGACAAAAAAAAAAAAAAAAAAAAAAAAATCGCACCCTACCATCTCTTATTCATTTTGCTTCATCTATTACCTTTTATTGGACTATTATTAGATAAAATAGTTCTTGAGATAAAGAACTAAATAAAATATGAGCTACATATTTCTAGATTAGAAACAGATGCAAGGATTTGTTTTAAAAAAGAAAAAAAAAAAATATATATATATATATATATATAATATTTATTTTAAATTTACCCGAATTTCTGAGCTTAACATGTTGGAGCTTTAATCGGCTCATTTACAGTCGCTAGAGGCACATGCACACACGTTAACTGTTCAAAATCTTCACATTTTCTTTTTCATAAATATTTGTTATCTCAAAAAAAAAAAATAAATAAATAAATAAAGCCTAAGACAGTAATTAACCTTACAAATTCCAATAGGATTACGATCAGGATAAAACCTTGTAGGAAAATAAAAAATATATCAAAGAAACTTCCAGTTAAATATGCATTATTTCCTAATTTAGAAAATTAAATAATATTCTAAATTAGAGGGAAAACCCTATTCCCACCAATATCAGAAAAAAATCGTTGCCTTCATTGTTGAGAAATTCTTCCTTTATGGCAGGAAGACATACTATATATAAATATATGTGGAAAAAGAAATGAACAGACCATTTTATTTTTCATTGAGTGGAGTGACAGAAAACTAAGAGAAAGAGAAAAGAAAAGATATGGCAGAAAGAACAGAGAGAACAGTCACATAAATAGAAAATGATGGTGGTGGTGGTGATGAGAATTATCCATGGAAGATGAATCTTTATGTTGCTGTGTGTTGGATTCTTGCTGCCTTTGGCGGCTTAATGTTCGGTTATGATATTGGAATTTCAGGTTCTTACATACTCTCTATATTGTGATTCGTTATCATATTTTTTACTTTTGACTGTATCGCTTTATGTTTTATATTTTCATTGTGTATTATTCTATTACCAAAAGTTACTGCTACAGAGCTACTTGGACCCGTTAATTCTTTCTTACTAATTAAAATTTTTAATATTTTTTATTCATTATTAATATTGCAATCAGATAACAAAAATAGTTTTTTAGAAAATATTTTCCCGAATTAAGTTATTTTCCAAAAAAAAAAAAAAGAGTTTGGTAATGACAAAATTTTATTTTTCATATTTTCAGTTTTATATAAATTTCAATTAAAAAAAATATTTTTCCTATCAAAATTGTTCGCATGTTAAAAAAAAAAAAAAAAAAAAGTCAATTTTCTATCCAAAGTATGGAGATAATAATTATAATGCACTTGTTTTTATTTTTTTTACTAATTACTTAATTTATGTGTTTATGAAGATGAGGCAAAAATTAATTAGTTGACCAGAATTTTGTATAAGCATATAGGTTAGGGCATTTTAGGTAAAAAAAAAAATTGATTTATTTATTTTTTGGAAACCCAACTCTGATATTCTGATTTTAGGTGGATTGACAGCTATGGATGATTTTTTTGATAAACTTCTTTCCTTCTGCAAAGGAAAACAATTACTGCAAATATGACAATCAATATCTTCAGCTTTTAAATGTCAAAAAAAATATATATATCTTCAGCTTTTCACATCTTCACTTTACCTTGCTGCACTTTTTGCAAGCTTCGGGGCCTCAAAAGTCAAAAGTCTGCTCAAAGTTGGGTCGAAAACCCACAATTTTTCTTGCATCATTGTTTTTCCTCGCAGGAGCTTCTCTAAGCTCTGGCGCTCAAAGTCTCTGGATGCTGATTCTTGGCAGAGTTCTCTTAGGTTTCGGTGTAGGATTTGGGAATAAGGTAATAAACATTAGTTTCAGACAACATTAATATCTCTAATAATTCATAATTCCTTAAAGATAAATTCTTTTTGTTCAGGCTGTTCCGTTGTTCCTGTCAGAAATAGTACCAGTTCAGCATCGTGGAGCTGTGAAGATTCTGTTTCAGCTTTTCATTACTATAGGGATCTTAATAGCAAATCTCGTTAATTATGCCTCTACAAAATCACATCCTAATGGATGGAGAATATCATAGGGGCTCGCAGGTGCGCCTGCTGTCATCCTGTTTATAGGCTCAATAGTGATTACTGAGACGCCTGCAAGCCTAATCGAGCAGGGAAAACGAGGCCAAGGGATCAAAGCTCAAGAAACTTAAAAGGAGTTGAAAATGTTGAGGCTGAGTTTAAGCAAATTGAGGCTGCTTGTGAAATGGCGACGCAAATTAAGGATCCATTCAAGAATCTGACGAGAAGTTATAGCATTCCTCCGCTAATTATAGCCATAGTGATGCAAGTGTTTCAGCAGTTTACAGGAATCAATGCTGTAATGTTTACGTGCCTGTTTTGTTTCAAACTGTGGGTTTCAAGAATGACGCATCTCTTTTGTCTTCTGTCATTACCGGACTTGTTAATGTTATTAGCATTCTTGTCCTATATATGCGGTGGATAAGATACGCAGAAGGAAACTGCTGCTTCAAGCTTGTTTTCAGATTTTTATTTGTCAGGTTTATACATAAAAACTAAATTAACTGCTCATCTTTATTAATTGTTATTTTACCTCTGGTTTTGACTTGTTTTGATGGTGCAGGTTGTGATTGGATTTATTTTGCTACTGAAGTTGTCAGAGACAGGGAGTATTTCACGTCCACTAGCAGCCGTTATAGTGGTTCTAGTGTGCTTGTACGTTATGGCCTTTGCATGGTTATGCCGTTCTCTTGGCTGGTTGATTCCAAGCGAAACGCTCCCTTTAGAAACCAGAATTGAGGGGTTTGCTTTTGCAGTTAGCACAAATATGCTCTGTACTTTCATCATAGCTCAAGCATTCTTATCAATGCTTTGCCAGATGCGTGCCGCTATATTCTTCTTCTTCGCCGGTTGGATCATTATTATGTGCCTTTTCGTTTGGAAATTGTTGCCGGAGACTAAGAATGTCCCTATTTATCTCATGGTTGAACAAATATGGAAGAAGCATCCTGTATGGAGAAAATTCATGGATTGATGGTTATACTGATACATGACAGTGTTTAATTAGTAGCATTGTATAAAGGGAGGCCACACATTATAACTACCAATTCTTGTTTTTATTATTAATAATGGGAAATTGGTATTTCTGGTTTCATATGCTTCTGTTGAAATGAATTTTTCAACTTACTTTTATTTGATGAAATATGAAAACCAGAAACCAACAATTTGAGATAGAAGAATAGCAGTAACAGAGATCGAAAAATACATTAAAGACCACAATTGTAAATCTAATGTAATACATTAATTATTGCGTTGTGTATAACAACTAGGTTCAAAATTTGGAAAAAATTAAGCAAAACTGAACACAAAAATTCCCAAAACAGCAATAGAAATGAAAGGTTTGATTAGCACGGCTTGATTGGAGGAAGGGCCCGGTACTCTGGCAGCAGGAACTGGAGGAGAGAGCGTTGAAGGTTGAGAAGCAGAAGCAGAAGCAGAGGGAGATGGGGACATTTCTTGATCATTGCGAGGGACGTTAATATCAATCTTCTGGCCAGCTTGGCAGTGGCCAGGTACACCACAGAAGAAGAAATGGTGGCCACGAGTTTTAATGGTGATTGAGTCATTGCCTGTGGTATAGGTTGCCAATGGGGCAGAGGCATTACATGTCTTGTACATCTCGTGCGTTACTCTCATTACGTTGTGAAATTGGGAGTTGTATTCGAAAACTGATCACAAACACCAAAAAATTACCTATTAGGAGTGACAGTAATGAGAATAGAAAAACAAGAATAGTATTTGAATTAGAGAATTAACAGGTTGTAATCTATCCTATGAAATTTTCTATACAAGAATTTATAGAATTAGCAAACTATTATTGTCCTTATAGCAAGATGAAAGAAATAACCATCGAGCGAGAGTCTCAAGCTTTAAATGTATAACAAACGCTAATCTTCTACGAACTTTACACATTTTGAAATGATCGAAAAAGTGAAGTTATCGTGCTTGCAAACGTACGAGAAACATCGAAGCTACCTCTGCTTTTCCTACAATTTGGCAATAGACAGATGGATGTGACTCTCCACCTACAATTCCAACAATCATGAAATGTCTCCAAACACCATAGAAACTAAAAGGTTTGTGCCGACATTATCATGCCAATACACACAATAAAAGAATAGTGCCTGCACTGTACTTCAATATTACCTCATTGGCCTTCTTAGTGAAACCTATAATTCTTTAGGTGGTTGATTTTCTACAGTTTAATTATGCCTCGCACTCACAGATCGCAAGCCTAGAAGGTACATTAAGCTTCAAAAGTCGTACGGAGAGGACGGAAAATTTTCCTCTCAATTCACGGAAAGTTTAAAGTTTTTTCCCAAGCACGGAAAACTTTCTCTCCGATCAGGGATGACAGGAAACACTTTTCGTGATCAAGATTCAATACCTGTAAGGAAATGATTTTCTTTTTACATTTTTTTTTAAGGAGAGAGAATAATAGCCCAAATATCATGGGCCCAACAGGTGCTGAGCCCATCAGTAGGCGGCCCCACTTCCAGAGTTCTTTTAACATAACGGTACACTTTGAGTTGAGTGGGCCATTAGCACATCATGTACAATCACTAGTGTTGGTCCCACAAAATCATTATGACACACACACCAACTCTTGCTTAAATTGCTTGGGACACTTGGAGGATCATATATCGCCCTCGTGTCAATCGTATTCATACGTATGATTCACCATGTTTCCCAACTTCCTATGTAGAACAAGGCGAAGTTCATTCGCCAAAGAAAACTAAATCTGATGACTGTATTTTCAGAATTACTATGAAATTGCGAGTTCTACTATCACAGCCAAATCTTGAATAGTCTAGAAGCAAAACAAGAATATACCAAGAACTAACAAAACCCAGAATCAAGATCTAACAGAACATGAATTGTGAAGTCAGTTTAATTAGTAGGTAAAGCAATCAATTAATGGGTTTCATGAAGAAAAGAAGGAAAAAGAAACAGAAACCCAAATCCAATTCCTGATAACAAGGTGAAAAATAAGATTAATTCTTACCAATAACATCACCAACTTGGAAAGTTTTAGTAGCAGCCCATTGTTTGTAGTCAACGTTGCCAATGGTGGTCCAACCAGCAGAGTCTCCCACCTTGTATACGACTGCATCGATCACCTGAGACATGAATGCCATTATCAACAGTAGAACCACAGCTAAATTGACTGAAGCCATGGATGCCAATGAACACTGAGTGGATATGATTGATGGGTATACGTTTTGTATTTTCGTGGGTTTGAGTTGGAGACCTGAAGAGATTTCTGCTGATCGAGGCGTTTATAAGTCTTTTGGACTTATATGAGTTTTGTCGCTGGGGTCATCAATCATCAAGTGATTTTATTTTGTGGAATCAGATTTTGGTCCCCTGCTTTTTCGTATATGTATTTTAGGAACCCCAAATTTCAGGAATTTGACAATTGTGGTCCTATATGGTAATGTTGCTCATAAGTCACTCATAATTACAAGAATTTAATTACTGGCTTACCCATTTCGGTGGCTTAATAAGTTATATAATTGAGAGTCAAAATATTCTGTAATTTGAAATATTTTGATCAACAATTCTCTTACTATAAAAAACACTTGGAGTATAAATTTAAGAATTTAAAATCAAGTTCTAAGGGTTTGTGGTTCACATCAATTAATTAATGAGTGTATGGTATTGGTAGGTTGTGCTTTTATTTTTTAGGACTACAGTTTTGAAACACTTGAAAGGAAAGAATGCTGGGGATGCTAGTGGGTGGTGTGATGGCAAGTGCAAAAGAACAACTAATTTATACACCATGAATTTATTTTTATTAGTTAGTGCTATAATCATAATGAGCATACCTACCATTATATTTGTTTTTCTCCCTTCTGGTAGAGCATTGTTGCTTTATACAAAGGTGAAGCAAGAGTCTTGCAGCCTACACAATCCCATAACACGTTACAAGCACATTTTGCTTATCAAACTCCATTTACCCGATTACTAGATTATTGCAAGCAAATGAGCTCTCTGGATGTCATTACAAGCTTAATGAAAAAATATGCAGAATGGGGTGCATTTCATTACAAGCCTCCTTTGTTAGAATGGATATTCTATCTTAAACGACAAATACATATTCCTGCTTATACTTATGTTTACACTTTACAGGATGAGATATCACATGATTCGATGTCTGTCTCCTTGCTTATCAACCATTTCATTAAGTTTTCACAGTTAAGCAAAATTTGCTTCGCATTTGATTGAAATAGTCAATTTAGTGGATGTAATGTCAAGTGTTAGGTTGGTTTTAAAGCGACCATTAGATAAAGAACAAGCCGTCAAATTGGTTAAATATAGCCTCCCCTCCCCTGCCTAAACTTGGCTTCTCAAACACTTATTGCCCATTCAACTTTTTCTTTTTAAATCGTTTTTTGAGGTTCTAGACAAGCAATCAGCAGTATAAGCCAAATTGCTCAATAAAAAAAAAAAAATGTAAATGCAAAACAGTACTAGAGAAACAGAAATTCTTAATTGCTCTCAAATTATATAGTAGACAACATGGTATTGGCAAAATAATATATATATTATATATAATCTAATTTGACTGTTTTGTAGAAACTATCTGCAATTTTTTTTACAACTGGGAAACGGGATCAAATCCATTTGAATGGCCATTTTTCAGTTTGTAATCACTGATAGTGTTAATTTTTATAGTATTTTTATTATAATTTTTACTAAGATTTATAGTGTTTTTAATTTATCTAAATTAGTTTTTATATAATATTGTTATATTTTTATTTAAAAGCTTCCTTGAAACACAACTCACTTGATTTTGAGGAAAAGTGTAGGATTTTGCAAGAAAAGGACAAAAATAAGGCATAACATGGATTAGCACGCTTCAGCCCGTGCTAAGGCGCACCGTGCCAAATACAAGGCAAATCAAGCAAGAGCTAGAGGCGCGCACGCCCCAGGCCATGCTGAGTAGCACGCTTGTGCCTAAATTGCCTCAGACTTCCAAAGAGATGCACGCCCCGCCCCGTGCCAAAGACCACGCCCGTGCGCGCACTAGAGATAGAAGCCTAGCCCGTGCAGTTGAAGCACACCCGTGCTACACAATTGCCTCAGACTTCCAGAAGTGCACGCCTCGGCCCGTGCCGCCTCGCACGCCCATGCTGAGAGCCCTAGACTTCCAGAGCCTGGCACGCCCCAGGCCGTGCCAAGCAAGAAACTCTGAACTTGAGTCAAAAATTGCCAACTAATTCCTACCATTTTCACAAGATACTTTGGATACTCTCTTCACATGCTAGTCAAAGTTCAACCATATGCATTTGGAAAGCCATAATTGAGAGCAATTTATGAGTTGATTTAGAACATTTACATCTCACAAAAGTTGGACTTTACTCATTAAAGCATAAGGCTTGTTCCCCCAAGAAGTCTATATAAAGAGGGGAAGGAGCCATTCCAAGGGCATCCCATACTCTACATCTCTTCTCCCATCTCTCATAGCTTTGTATATAGTTTTGTTTCTCCTAGAAGTTAGGCATTCAAGAGTTGTGCAAAGTTTCAAGGAAGTCATCCAAGCAATCATTCACTAGTTCTTATTTCTAAACTCTTAATCTTGTTTATTTCTTTCATTATTCTTATTAATTATGAAATATTTATCAAGTATTATTGAGTCTTATTTAAGTATTATGTGTAACTAAACTCTTATACTAGGGGTTTGATGTAGCTTAATCTCTTTTCCAATTTATGCAATTAGATTTATTTTTCCTTATTCAAGTTATGATTTATTAATGAACTTAATGCTTCTAGGCAGAATTTTCCCTTAGATTGATTTATTTCAATTATCACTATCAGAAGAAGGATATTTGATAAGAAAAGGTTAATAAAATACATGAGAATAATAACTTGATGCGGAAGCTATATGGTTTGACTCATGGGGGTTTTTATGATTTATCAACCTTAAATTGTAAATTCATGAACAACTACATAACTTAATGATTTAATTCACATTTGATTGCGCTATTGGAAGATAGGTAATTAAATGGAATTAAAATAGCTAGCAATACATCGAAAGAGCTTGTTAGTGAATTCAGAGTTGTTTCCCCTACTTGAATAATTAAATTGATCAATGAACTAATGAAATAAATTGGATAGAATTAAGTAAAATCAAAACCCCTAGTAGTTTTAAATCATTGATTTCTTTAATCAATAATTGCTTGCTTAACTTCTTATTTTTACTTGTTGAATTTAATTTTATAAATAATTTCCTCATTTATCGTTTAAATAATAACAAGATAACATAATTTTGGTACTTGGATTACAATCCTCGTGAGAACGATATCTTACTCATCATATATTACTTGTAGCGATTCGTACACTTGCGAAAATCTCTGTCAATCACGATTGATTTCGGGCAGTCCCTCATCATCATCCATAAATCTCCTCCAGAACCAATGTTGCTTCCACACTCTTTCTGTCATCTCTTCAATAGGAATGTTTTTGGTCTCCGGCAGCAAGAAAAGTACGAAAAATGACATGATAAGCACCCAACCAGAGAAAAACAAGAAGATACGATACTTGAAATGGCAGAGCATGGAAAGGAAGACCTGTGCTATAGCAAAAGTGAAAAGCAAGTTGACACAAACAGTCACACTCTGACCGGCTGAACGAGTCTCCAATGGAAATGTTTCGCTAGGAATGAGCCATCCTAAAGGCCCACAAGACCAAGCAAAGGCAGAAACAAATGTGCACACCATAATCACAACTAATATTGCAAACCCTTTATGAAGGTCTTCAGAATAGTCTGTAAGTTTAATTCCTAATACTATTGCTATTATTACTTGAGAGAGAAACATTTGGATTCCAGCTTCCAGTAACAGCAGTCGACGGCCTACTTTGTCCACTGAGTCAATTGATACTACAGTAGAAAGAACATTCACTGCTCCTGTTATGACTGCTGAATAAAGAGAAGCATCGCCCCCAAAACCTAATGTGTCGAATAGGACAGGAGCATAGAACATGATCGCATTTATGCCAGTGAATTGCTGGAAAATCTGTTGCAAAAATTAAGATAAACTATTACTATTTTTTTTTTTTTCTGGATAGACATATGTGTACTTGAACATATTTAGATAAATACTGACCTGCATGGCGACTGCTATAACCAACTGTGGCCTGTTTCTACGTTTGAGGAGATTTCTGAAGGGATGTTTTACTTCTTTTGCTATACGGCTTGCCTCAAAAAGTTCTTCAAATTCTGGTTCAATCCTATCTGTGCCTCGAATCCTCCTGAGAACAGATTTTCCTTCTTCCAGTCGGCCACGCTCGATAAGACTGTTAGGAGTTTCTGATACTAGAAGAGCCCCTACAGTCAATAGAAGAGCAGGAATGCCAGCTAGTCCTAATGAGAGTCTCCATCCCCATCCTCCTTTGATTCTGTTTATGTAAGACACAGCAACAACAGCAGGAACAAATACAGAACAACCTGATAAAGAAAGAAAAATCAAAAAATGGGAATAAGCTCACTTTGCAGTTCCATAATTGACAAGGTTAGCAAAAAGAATGCCGATGGTGACATTAAGCTGGAAGAGTATGTTAAGGCCTCCACGTATTCTCGTAGGTGCTATCTCAGATAGGAAAAGAGGCACCGCCTGTGATCCAATAGAAATTTTAATTATTAAATATAGTAACAACTGAACCAAATTTGTCAATTTCATACAGATTATAGTATGGTTATTAAGGTTATCAAAGAATCAAGACAACAGATGAAAAGTCAAAATTGGTAATTAGGACAACATTTCAATTTTCAGGAAAATTAAATTATTAAAGAACCAGGACAGCAAATCCCCTAAAGTCCAACCGAGTCATTTTTAAATTTAAGGTAGCTGTTAGGTGTGTTTCAAGGTGTACATCAGCCGCAAGACTTGTCACACAGGAAGTCGAATGTAAAGTCCAAGAAATGACAAAGGGATAGGATTAAAAAATTCAAAATTGTCCACCACACAACCAATGACAAAGGGATAGGATTAAAATCCCAGAATGTATGGAAACCTTTGTTAATTATGGATTTAATATTAATAATGAGTGAAATTGTTTTTCACATTCAACAATTGACAGCTTGAAATTATAGTTCACAAATACAGATAATTTCTATTTTTAATTTATTTTTGGTAGTTAGGTGTCAATCAACTAAAGTTTAAATATAATTATATAATGGAAAGGATTAAAAAAAAAGGAAAAAGAAAAACCAACCTGATTAGCAAAACCGACTCCGCATCCGAGTAAAATCCTGCCAATAATGAGCATGGCAAGGTCTTGAGCAGCAGTATGAAGAACTACACCAACAATGAAGAAAATCCCAGCAATCAACATGGTTGGCCTTCTTCCCAGCTTTCTTGTAGTGTAGGATGCAAAGAAGGTTGCGATTAAACCGGCCAAGTACAGTGACGATGTGAACAATTGCAGCCCTTGATTATCATACTTGCAATAGTTGCTGTTGATATTAGGATCCTTTGTCTTGTCATATACGGTAGGGAAGAACTTTTTCAAGAAATCTGGCATGGATGTAACCCCACCTGCATCGTATCAAACCATAACTACATTAAATCTACCAAATCTTTTTATATTATATTTAAACCTTTTTTATATCCTTCAAAAAAAAAAACTTTTTTGTAAGAAAATGAACATGGATTAAAACATTAAAATTTACCTATGGTTACAGGAACATATTATTGTCGGGGTCTGTCTCTGTAACCAAGCAACAACCGCAACGAGATCTCTCGTCAACGGTTGTGGTAACTAAATTTCCAAAAATACCTTTATGTCGTTAAATCAAGCAAGGGATTATACGGTAATTCTAAGCCCAACACAGCCTTTTCGGCTGCTTTGCAATCTACATACAACTCCATTTTGGCGGGACAGAGCGACGTGCCTTTTTTCGTTATCCTTTTTTCCGTTTTTGAAAACTCTAAAAAAACAACAATATATTTCTTATCTTTCCTTTCTGGTTCATTGAAGAAATTATTAAATTTTAGCTAAAAATGTAATATTATTGAAAAAGAAAAGCATAATAACCTGAAACTCCAATGTCGTAACCAAACATGAGGCCACCAGTAGCAGCCATTATGCAAGAAATGATGACGATCAGCGTTATCTTCGCCTCGAAATGAACTCCTCTGGCCGACGCGGCCGCAAAACCTCCGGCAGGCATGATTGTCGATCAAAATCAAAACACCAACGAAACTTAAAACTCGAAGAAAAAATCACTTGCACTAACTATATGTATATATTTTTTTGTTTACTGTACATGTATAGAGTACCATATTGACAAATTGAATTGAATTGTAAACGCCACCGTATAGCTATCTTATAGTCATAATTTTGGATTTTTGCATTGACATTCTATGGTCAGTGGAAAATTTAGAAAACGATTTGCAACTTGTAGGTTTAGACTACACAAGATCACAAGAAGCAAGTTGGTATCTGAAAGCATGGCAGTATGTATCTTCTTTCCTATTTCCTTCAAATGCTTTAAGGCCTTTTGATTTTTCTAAAATTGATGGATTTTTATTCCACTTTAATTTAAAGGGGCAAAGGAAAAGAAAAAAGAAAAAGGAAAATTCACTATCAAAGGGATAATAATTTGAAAAGGAGAAATTTTGAACCAGAGGAAGAATAAAGTGCTTTATGCAATTCTATTTTCATTTTCAAAGAATCCATCGGTTAGTTTACCGGAAAATCAAGAATATTTTGCATTACACAAAATAATAATAATTGATCTAATCTAAAATATTTTCGCAAATAAATTAATAAGAAATGTAATTATTTTTTAAAGGAAAACTGTGGATTAATTAGTTTATCTTACGATTGATTCTGTCAACTGTATCTTCGTCATTGCTTTTATAAAATACTAATAATAGACAACATGGCATTGGCAAAATAATATATATATTATATATAATCTAATTTGACTGTTTTGTAGAAACTATCTGCAATTTTTTTTACAACTGGGAAACGGGATCAAATCCATTTGAATGGCCATTTTTCAGTTTGTGATCACCATTGATTTCGGGCAGTCCCTCATCATCATCCATAAATCTCCTCCAGAACCAATGTTGCTTCCACACCCTTTCTGTCATCTCTTCAATAGGAATATTTTTGGTCTCCGGCAGCAAGAAAAGTACGAAAAATGACATGATAAGCACCCAACCAGAGAAAAACAAGAAGATACCATACTTGAAATGGCAGAGCATGGAAAGGAAGGCCTGTGCTATAGCAAAAGTGAAAAGCAAGTTGACACAAACAGTCACACTCTGACCGGCTGAACGAGTCTCCAGTGGAAATGTTTCGCTTGGAATGAGCCATCCTAAAGGCCCCCAAGACCAGGCAAAGGCAGAAACAAATGTGCACACCATAATCACAACTAATATTGCAAACCCTTTATGAAGGTCTTTAGAATGGTCTGTAACTTTAATTCCTAATACTATTGCTATTATTACTTGAGAGAGAAACATTTGGATTCCAGCTTCCAGTAACAGCACTCGACGGCCTACCTTGTCCACTGAGTAAATCGATACTACAGTAGAAAGAACATTCACTGCTCCTGTTATGACTGCTGAATAAAGAGAAGCATCGCCCCCAAAACCTAATGTTTTGAATAGGACAGGAGCATAGAACATGATTGCATTTATGCCAGTGAATTGCTGGAAAATCTGTTGCAAAAATTAAGATAAACTATTACTATTTTTTTTTTCTGGATAGACATATGTGTATTTGAACATATTTAGATAAATACTGACCTGCAAGGCGACTGCTATAACCAACTGTGGCCTGTTTCTACGTTTGAGGAGATTTCTGAAGGGATGTTTTACTTCTTTTGCTATACGGCTTGCCTCAACGAGTTCTTCAAATTCTGGTTCAATCCTATCTGTGCCTCGAATCCTCCTGAGAACAGATTTTCCTTCTTCCAGTCGGCCACGCTCGATAAGACTGTTAGGAGTTTCTGATACTAGAAGAGCCCCTACAGTCAATAGAAGAGCAGGAATGCCAGCTAGTCCTAATGAGAGTCTCCATCCCCATCCTCCTTTGATTCTGTTTATTTAAGACACACAGCAACAATAGTCAGCAACAAATTCAGAACAACCTGATAAAGAAAAAAAAAAATCAAAAAATGGGAATAAGCTCACTTTGCAGTTCCATAATTGACAAGGTTAGCAAAAAGAATCCCGATGGTGACATTAAGCTGGAAGAGTATGTTAAGGCCTCCACGTATTCTCGTAGGTGCTATCTCAGATAGGAAAAGAGGCACCGCCTGTGATCCAATAGAAATTTTAATTATTAAATATAGTAACAACTGAACCAAATTTGTCAATTTCATACAGATTATTGTATGGTTATTAAGGTTATCAAATAATCAAGACAACAGATGAAAAGTCAAAATTGGTAATTAGGACAACATTTCAATTTTCAGGAAAATTAAATTATTAAAGAACCAGGACAGCAAATCCCCTAAAGTCCAACCGAGTCATTTTTAAATTTAAGGTAGCTGTTAGGTGTGTTTCAAGGTGTACATCAGCCACAAGACTTGTCACACAGGAAGTCGAATGTAAAGTCCAAGAAGTGACAAAGGGATAGGATTAAAAAATTCAAAATTGTCCACCACACAACCAATGACTAGAATCTGAAACCGATAATATTAAAATAATAAAAAAAAAAGGACTTTTCAAAAGAAAAAAGGAAGATGCAGAGGAAATCGGGTTCTTTTGCCACTTTTTCTGGACACATCCCAACTAAACATCTCTTTCATATGATCTCATCTGAAATAAAGCCAATCAAGAAAAAAGGGGTCTCTGTCACATGTATAAAGCCTGAAAAACTAGAATATATTAAATCCAGGAAATTAACATATAACTATCTTTACCTCCTGTAACCATATCCCAATAGTTTAATTCATGTTACCAAAATTAATAAACTTTGACATTTTAACAAATTAACTCAAATTTTCTTACCAAACATCGTCCCCAGAATGTATGGAAACCTTTGTTAATTATGGATTTAATATTAATAAATGAGTCAAATTGTTTTTCATATTCAACAATTGACAGCTTGAAATTATAATTCACAAATACAGATAATTTATATTTTAATTTATTTTTGGTAGTTAGGTGTCAATCAACTAAAGTTTAAATATAATTATATAATGAAAAGGATAAAAAAAAAAAAAAAGGAAAAAGAAAAACCAACCTGATTACCAAAACCGACTCCGCATCCGAGTAAAATCCTGCCAATAATGAGCATGGCAAGGTCTTGAGCAGCAGTATTAAGAACTACACCAACAATGAAGAAAATCCCAGCAATCAACATGGTTGGCCTTCTTCCTAGCTTTCTTGTAGTGTAGGATGCAAAGAAAGTTGCGATCAAACCGGCCAAGTACAGTGACGATGTGAACAATTGCAGCCCTTGATTATCATACTTGCAATAGTTGCTGTTGATATTAGGATCCTTTGTCTTGTCATATACGGTAGGGAAGAACTTTTTCAAGAAATCTGGCATGGATGTAACCCCACCTGCATCGTATCAAACCATAACTAAATTAAATCTACCAAATCTTTTTATATTATATTTAAACATTTTTTATATCCTTCAAAAAAAAAAAAAAAAACTTTGTTGTAACAAATTGAACATGGATTAAAACATTAAAATTAACCTATGGTTACAGGAACATATTATTGTCGGTGTCTGTCTCTGTAACCAAGCAACAACCGCAACGAGATCTCTCGTCAACGGTTGTGGTAACTCAATTTCCAAAAACACCTTTATGTCATTAAATCAAGCAAGGGATTATACGGTAATTCTAAGCCCAACACAGCCTTTTCGGCTGCTTTACAAGCTACATACAACTCCATTTTGGCGGGACAGAGCGACGTGCCTTTTTTCGTTAGCCTTTTTTCCATTTTTGAAAACTCTAAAAAACAACAATATATTTCTTTTCTTTCCTTTTCATTTCTTTCCTTTCTGGTTCATTGAAGAAATTATTAAATTTCAGCTAAAAATATAATAGTATTGAAAAAGAAAAGCATAATAACCTGAAATTCCAACGTCGTAACCAAACATGAGGCCACCAGTAGCAGCCATTATGCAAGAAATGATGACGATCGGCGTTATCTTCGCCTCGAAATGAACTCCTTCGGCCGACGCGGCCGCAAAACCTCCGGCAGGCATGATTGTCGATCAAAATCAAAACACCAACGAAACTTAAAACTCGAAGAGAAAATCACTTGCACTAACTATATATATATATATGTATATTTATATATCAACTCTTCCAATAACTTATGTAACTGAGAGTTTGAGAATGGAGAAGAGGATAGGCTTATATCTTGTGAAGTGGAAAATGGCAGGATGAGGAGAGGAGCTTATATAGACGCGATAAGAGAGTTAAATGAAATGACCGTGTGCAATTTACGAAATGGATGATGTTGGTGGGTACCACCGCCAGATCTTCCACGTGGCGATTCTAAGTTATACTCTACCTTCCACGGCTAGCAGTCAACCAACGGCTCTATCAGATTCTCAACTCCCACCTTAAAAAAAAGTTTATAATATTATCTTAAGCCATAGATTTTGAATTTCTTTTTATTTATATTATTATTGTTAATTTGATTTTTGTGTGTGAAATGAAACAGACATCCATAGAATGTAATTACGAGGGGATGCGATGGTGCCACGTCGTAAGAACATGCAGTTTAAGATTGAATTGATAGTCGGCTTATTTTTAATCAACATCAAGAATAATTAAGTTAAGTTGGAAGAAACGTGCAGTTTTTTTATTTTTATTGTCAGTGAAAACAAGAACGAGAATTTAAAATAAATAAAATGAAACAAGAAAAGAATATTTGAAAAATCAAAATTGGAGGTTATGCAATTGACTTGCTATTCCTTCTTTCTTATTTTATTCTTATTAATAAGACAAATCTTGGAAGATAGTAGGTTTTGTTTTATATGCTATGATAATAACGTAAACAAATGGACATCATAAATCAGCTTAAACATAATGAAATTATATTAATTTTTCAAACGATCTTAAGATATATTCGCCTAGGGCAATTCTGTATATTTTAAAATATTATTTTTGGAGTTTATTATAATAATATTTCGATGCTATTTGTCTAAGAATAAGAAAATCAATCAGAATAAAAAAAATAAGAAAATTGGATCAAGCAAATAAGGAAAGGATCAGAATCAGAATCAGAAAAATAAGGAAATTGAATAAGCAAATAAGGAAAATATCAAACGCAATTATTGTAAATATTCTATAATAATTATATGTTGTGTATATAAACTCTGCAATTCACAGATTAAAAGGAATGAAAAAAGAATTCTTTTTAACCCTAAAAGCTATCAATTTGATCGATTAACTTAATTTCGATATATATATTTTAATATATATATATATATATAAAGGAAAACCATCAATTAATTAGTTTTATCAATTTCATATAATGTTTTGGACAAGTGAAGTGGTTTCCAACTCCTTAATGGTAATGTAATAAGGTCAATCCCACATGGGAACCGTATGATAGCACTTTGTGGAATTGTCAATATTTTTGTTTACTGTACATGTAATGTATAGAAGTACCATATTGACAAATGGAATTGAATTGTAAACGCCGCCGTATAGCTATCTTATAGTCATAATTTTGAATTTTTGCATTGATATTCTACGGTCAGTGGAAAATTTAGAAAACGATTTGCGACTTGTAGTTTTAGACTACACAAGATCACAAGAAGCAAGTTGGTATCAGAAAGCACGGCAGCATCTATCTTCTTTCCTATTACCTTCAAATGCTTTAAGGCCTTTTGATTTTTCCAAAATTGATGGATTTTTATTCCACTTTAATTTAAAGGGGCAAAGGAAAAGAAAAAGGAAAAAGGAAAATTCACTATCAAAGGGATAATAATTTGAAAAGGAGAAATTTTGAACCAGAGGAAGAATAAAGTGCTTTACGCAATTCTATTTTCATTTTCAAAGAATCCATCGGTTAGTTTACCGGAAAATCAAGAATATTTTGCATTACACAAAATAATAATAATAATAATAATTGATCTAATCTAAAATATTTTCGCAAATAAATTAATAAGATAATGTAATTGTTTTTTAAAGGAAAACTGTGGATTAATAAGATTCTGTCAACTGTATCTTCGTCATTGCTTTTATAAAATACTAATAATTAGTTATTGTACTAAATTGGGATATGATTGCAATATAGTTCATGAAACACGTGCAACTGTTCATATTATTTAAAAAGAACCAACGGAAAGAAGAAAATATATTTTCTTTTTAAAAAATGCCTTTGTTTGGGCTCACGCTCTATTATTATATATGATGATCTTGCGTGCTAATAGGACAGGGAAATAGCGAATTACTTCTTTTTTTTTTTTTTAAAGAAATAATTTTTCAAAAACAAAAATTTCACACTGTCTAAACATTTCGAATCATGTCGGTGTAAATAAAATTTATGTGAAAATACTGTTCGTTCCTGTTATTTCAATTTATCTTAATCATTGAAAGACTTAAAATAATTCTACGCCTCAGCTCAAAAAAAAAAAAAAAAAAAAAAAGGTAGTTTGAATATTTGGAACCGACATCCAGGCATGAGGGAATCCATGTGATGAGGAAATGTTTTTGAAAATTTTGTTCAATCATTAATTTGGAATGATGATGTAAATATTACGTTACTGATGTGTATAGTATGAGAGGCTACCGATATTGACCATTTTAGCTGTACAATGCAGTGGAAGAAAAAGCTTGAGCTGTTATATTTTTAGATAAGAAGATACATGCAAAGTAATTAAAAAAAGAGCAAAAACGTGGTGCTAATTAAAAGTTTGTAGGGGAAATTAGTCAAAGAGATGAATAGCTAAGCTTAATACAATATAAAAGAAAAGGAGACTGTCTGACTGTGTACTGAGTCAGACAATTAAAAATAATAACAGCCACTGTAAAATCTGACTCGGAAACCCACAAGAAAATCATGATTAAAGATCCATGTTTCTCTTTGAATATTAGGGTTTCAACTGATGGTGATTGAGAAAATGTAAGTGCTTCCTCCACAACTACTCAACTACTTCATTTCATTTCTCGTTCTTTAACTGTTTTCTTCTTCTCATCTTAACACTGTCAACCATGGAATAACTAATTAGCTATATAATGGCTAAGAATAAGCTATTGGCCCTCATTCAAACTAAAACAACTTTTCTTTCCATATACTGATTGTTTATAAATTGTAACCGAATGGATTCATTTCCATGTTATGAGCAATATCCAAAGAAAGAAAATGCATATTGAACAAATTTCTATTTATTAGAAAGGAAAATGGATGGAAAAACAAATGATTTAGACCTAAACTCATGTGAGCAGCAGACTCATCTTGATCAAGGATCAACCTTGAACTATGGCTAAGCCAAACCAATTCCACAACAGGATTTTGATAATTCTTCTCTCAAACAAATAGATCTGCGAAATTCAACTAAACCACATACAAGCGCAGAGCAAATTCTAGAATTGGTAGATAACACAGTAAGTTGTTGGAGAAAAGAAATAAGGAAAAGAAAGACCGCTGAGAATGGGTTTTTTTTTTTTTTTCTTAACTGTTTGGTCAGTTTGATTACATCTCCATATATAATACTAAATTAACAATATTTTTCCACGTTTTTTAGGCTACGATTTTATTTTTTTTTGGAAAATATTTTCTTTTTTTTTTTTTTTTTTGAAAAGAAAATATTTTCAATTTGTAGATAGAAAAGCACTTGTTGAATATCCGCAAATGTTTTTATAACATCAGAACAGAAAAACTTATCCACATGTTTAATCCAATCATCACTAATAGTCACCCATATTGTTCATTATTAAAATACACACCAGCAATGAATCATCAACAATTACTACAATTTATTATTATTTTTATATACTTTTTCATATTTAATAATAAAATTTTAATATGAAACTTTATAATTTTTCAATTTGTTATAGTGTTATAAATTTAAAATTTTTAATTAATATTCAGTATTACAGTTAAAGGGAAAAAAAAACATGTTATTTGGAAAATAAGTTATTTACTACTGGGTAAGGGCTACATGAAATTTGTGAGCCCGAATTGATCTGGGCCAACATTCTAAGCTTTTAGACAGATTATTAGCCGCGAAAAATCGCCTTACGTGTACTGTTCTCGAAGTCATAAATTGGACGCTTATGTTTATATTTTCTTTTGTCTAATTTTCACTAACTAATATATGCAAAGCAACTCAAAAAAAAAAAAAAAAAAAATCTTATTTCACCTTTGTATATGCAATAATTAAGTAAAAGTTGTTGATAATCTTCGAAAAGAATGTATTCACCAATTAGCCTTCAAATGTAAAAATATTATAAATTTATCTTTTTACAAACCAAATAAAATTAAACTAGCGATAATCTGTCTATACTCGATTTATGAGTTTACTTATTCATCAAACTAATAAAATATAATTTTTTATTAGAACGAATGTATTTTTTACTGTTTAATAAGAAAATAAGAATAATTTAAAAAAAAAAACTCTATTTTTATAAACCATATATAGGTAAATCTAATCCACTAGATCGTAGATTTCTCTTGGATAACCCAACAATATTTATCATCAAATGCAATAAACAAATGATTTCCAAAAAAAAAAAATCATCAAAGGAGCTTTTAATGCAGTAAAGAAGGCCATATATCATAGATGATAGATGTCCTTTTCATGTTATGGATATTCCAATGAATTTTTACTTTAAGAACATGGAATTGGGGAAGGAATTACATTTTTTTTTTGCCTTTTATAGTGTTTTATTTGGCAGAGTACATTTGCTTTATTTGGGCTTAAGAATTATAAATTTATTGCAGGTAAAAACTTAGAATACAAGTCATATTTGGAAATGTTAGAGTCACATATTTGTAATTTATGTAACATAAACAAGCAGTGAATTTAGATTGATTGTATGTCAGTGATTATCATGTGCAGTTCAGTAACCTAATAAGCAGTAGGAGTTGATTTTTTTATCATAAACAAGAAGAAAGAGACCCCACTTATTATAATGACACGCTATCAACACTTGGCCTTGTCATAGCTTCTTGTGTCACCATCTGACCAAAAGAGTGTGTGGTGTGTTGGCTATCTAGTGACATAAATTTTACTGCAACTCAAGCAAATTAACTGATTTTTTTTCTTTTTTTCTTTTTTTCTTTTTTTTTTTTTGATGTTCTCCTCCATCAAAAAATTAAAAATAAATAAATAAAATGAGAAAAGAGTAATTGCATATCAAAAAAGTGGAATATAATTAGGACAAAATTTGTCCTAACTACCTATTTGCATTGCCTACCCCATAAATCATAATGTACCATCTATTGGATTTTAGATTTTAATCACATGTTCCATCCAAATATTATTTCTGCATATCTTATTATATTATATTATAATATGAATCATGTTTTACGGGATAATGTTTTTTTTTTTAAAAGTTACTCTGCAGTAATAAATTTATTTTCATCTCTAGCTAGTTCTAGATTATATGAATTAGGAATTAAATTGAATTTTATATTTCCATATCATGTATTTTTTTTTTAAAATTGCTTATTTATTATTAAATGGTAGAGAGTTTCATCACAATTCAAGAGTGACTAATTAATTAATTAAAATACTTTTTTTAAAAAAAGAATTTATTAAGATACATAGTTTTTACTAAATAAATGTATTTTACTGTAGAAAATTAATAAAAAAAAGTACACATCTCATTCAAAGAAAAATAATAATCAGGTGTCCAGCTGAGGTCTTAATTACTGAAGTGATTTTGTAATGATTGACGATCGTTACTTTTAACAAATATGGAAATGGCAATTTGTGAAAATAAATCATTGAAATTAAGCAGTTATTATTTAAAATAATAAATAAAAAAAATTAAAAAACATAGTTTGAATTCTTGGTTGGGCCAAAAGCTTAAAGATATGATTGGTGGGGTGGCATCACAATACGTCACCGTCAAGGCCACATTAGATTTACTGTAATCATAATGTTTTTGTTCAACTTCTTAATATCATTTGTCATTAAAATTAATTTCTGGATAGTGACTGTTTTTCCTTCGGATTGCATTCACAAAGATGTGATTTGTCCACATACGCCTTCTTCACCATTACTTCTTAGGTAACAATGCATTTAATAATTCCTTTCTTACCCGTTTTTAATTACTTCTTTTCTAAAATTTAAAAGGGATTAGCGACTCTCAAATCTAAGTAATTGCCGTTTTTTTTTTTAATAAAACTGAAAATTTATTAATAAAAAAATTAGTATAAGAAAATTATAATATGCATAGAATAGGAATGATACAATAAATATAAACAATTGAATTTTTTTTTATTTGGAGATTATTGTAGCAAAAAAATTAATATTTTTTTAACTATAATGTAATGAAATGTAATATAATCCATATGATAAGCATTTTTAAATATAAATCCCTCTAAAAAATCAACAATTATTCAACACAAAAACTAAAAAATCTAATTTTTCTTTTCGCTATTGTACCATTCATTGTATTTTAACGATCAATAATTTAAAAATCATGGTATATGTCTTTTTCTTTTTTTTTTTAAAAAAAAAAAGATTAGGATGTCGATATTTGAATAATTAATATTGTGCATTACAAGATTAATGATAATCTTCTCAACAAAAAAATAATAATAATAATAATAATAATAAGAGGAGGAGGAGGAGGAAAATGAAGCAATGATGGGCCTGAATGGTCCATGAACTTTTTAAGCCTCACAAGCTTTTTAAAATTTTTAAATTTAAATCCTTTTAATTTATGCGTGGTCCATGTAATATTGTAATATACCTGCTGTCACCGAACTTTCCCCTGGACGCCCACCTTTTAGTTGAGGAGTGGACCTATGTTTTCTATTCCTTTCCATTAAAATAATGATTTTTTCTTTTTAGATTCAGATTTAATCCCTAAATCGCAACGCTTAAAAAAGTAATTCCAAAACAATTACACATAATTTATTAAAAGCATACATTTTTTAAATGGAAATTTAAAAAAATTTAAGAATTATCTTTTATATGTCATGTTATCAATTAGCTAATTAGATACATAATAAAAATAAATATATTGCTTAAAACAATTTAATATGTAAATATATTTAATATACACATATGGGTCGATGGTTATATACAGATCAGAGCAAAATTAGATTTTAATTATTAGAAAATAGAAATTAAAAAAAAAAATTGAAAGCAGAATATGGACACACTAGAAGGGTTCTTTCCAAATAAATAAACAATACTGTAAAGCAATCACACAACAAATTTCGTTTTATTTATTTATTTAAATCTAATAACTCTAATTAGTAAGTAAATTAATATGTAATTAAATACAAAATTTGAATTATAAAATTATAAATAAATAAAAATGTGCATATAATTCAATTTCAAGACCCATACCATGGAGTATATTTTCCCCCGTCGATTCTTCATCATGGACAAAAATTGCCAACAAAATTACGAAATGAACCTCAACCAATCACTACATGCCACTAGATGGAAAAATGAAACGAAAATTCATTGAAGAAGACAAGATAACAACTCTAATATCACCATCTTTTTTTTATTATTATATAATAAATAAATAAATAAATAAATAAAAACTCCAATATCACAACTTTGCACTTTCTCTAGTACTGCACGTGGGTTCATTCCACGTGGCACATCCTACGTGTCCGATTAAGAATTTCCCAATTTAAAAAAAAATGATCCTCTTGCTTGGATCCTGTGATTTAAATACTATAAAGAATTGGGGTATATAGTATAATAAAAATAAGGCACGAGAAGGCTTGTCTTGAGCCACTATCATAAATATAGTTTTCTCTATATGTATTGAATAAAATAATAATAAATAAGCAACAATCATGGTAAGGTTAGGTCAAAGAAATCCAAATTTAATTCCAGTACAGGCATAAAACAAAAACCTAACAATTTTTATTATTAAAAAAAAAAAATTTTTGGTTTCATGTGGGTTAGCGAATAGAAGAAGGGAGGGGTTAGGTCCAATCGGTAGCATAGATAAGATCATAAGATCACAAATAGAAAATAGCAAGGTTTGATTATTATAAGAAAAACAAAACAATGTGGTGATAAAGTCACTGTATGATACCACACGCTTTGTCCCACTTTGTGGACTTTTTTTCCATTTCTTCTTTTTTTTTTTTTTTTTCTTCCTTTTTCATTGTTTAAGCTTTTTTAATCTTTAAAGGTTGCACAGTCAATCAACATATTATAACTCTGAAATTAGGGTTGTGCAAACACACGATCGAAAATCAAAACTGAAATTTTCTTGAATTGGAAATAAATTCGAAAATCGAATGGTTTAATAGACATTATTTTTGTCAAATGGTTCAATTTATTATTATTTTAAATGATTTAACTGATTAATTTTAAAATCTAAAATCACTGTTATTTTAAAAGATTTATTTAAGGATAAAGATGTCAATTGAAAAATAAGGAAGTAAAAATTTAAATTTGAAAAAATAAAATTCTCAAATCTTGATCGTCTTGGACCCTATGAAGCGTGTGAAACAAAAAAGATTACTTTATTTATAAATAATAAAAAAAGTCCCATTAGGAAATGTTTTAAGAAAGGGTCCAGGTTGCTTGCATGCCAGCGTGTAAATACTTGGTGGACCTTTTTTAATCTAATCACTATATTTTTATATGACCATGTATAGATATTCTTATTGTAAATACCACACCCTAAATTTTGTTGGCATTATATTAATATCTTACGTGGCATTTTCTATTTGTTAAGAAATCTAGATTAAGCAAGATTCTATAAAATAGTATTTCTTAGTTGTCTGCCAATATCAATAAAGAAATGTTAATTGTATTTTATTCAAAATAATTAAATATTACCAAGTAAATAGTTTAGCAAAAAAAGAAGTAAGAGATAAAAGTCATCACCTATGCGCTTTGTAATCCTCAATTTCTTTAATTTATGTTTATCAGCATTATTAATGTTGACATATCTTTTTATGGATTTGGTCAAATGGATCATATTAAACCCATCTAACTTATGTGTAAAAATGTGAATAAATTATTAAAAATCTATTATTAATATTTTCATCCACTTTTATTTTAATTATTTTGATTCATTTGACATTCATTAGTGGAAAAAACATCTATCAACTGTAAAATAAGAATGACCCATTTAATTCACTAAAGTGATAAAATTTTTATAATAAAAAATGTTCGAATATGAGACTTCCAGCTCTACATAAATAGAAAAATGAATAAGACTATACCTCATTGATTTTATTTTTTATTTTTACTTAATTGTACTCTATTAGTGGCTCCGTTATTATAAAATTATGAATGTAGAGAATATGCTTATTTGGGATATTAAAGTTAAATATTTTAGCAATATTTATATATATATATTTTGAATTTCTACGATTCTAATTACCACCAACAATGTGATTATTTTAATCATATTATTATATTAAGCAAGACAATGAATAGAGAAATAATAAAATATTTCATGTGCCTAGAGTCTTAGTAAGACGGGCAAGCCCAACATTAAACAATAGGGATTCTTAATAATAATAATAAAAAAAAGAACAATAAACAATAGGAATGCCCTCCAAGTGATACTTAAAATATAATATTGATTAATAAATTGCAAAGATCAAGTAATATGCTTTTAGACAATATCTTATCAATTAATTAATCATTACAACCAAAAAAATAGGTATCAGGTTATGGTCCGATTATCGAACTCTTAAATCGGTAGTTTTGGTTTAATGAAATACGAATCAATCTTTAACGTTTCATTTCAATTTCAATTTAATTGGTTTTAATTCACGTTTTGTGGAAATTTTTTTGATATAATTTTTTATTTTCAATCTTATTTTAGTTGGACGCTCCTCTAGATTGGACGCGTGGCCACCCTTTAATCTAATTGTTGGCTTCATATGTTAAAATATATTATTTTAATAAATTGAAATACTAATTACTCCACCGACTTTTACTACCAAAAATTAAATATATATTTTGATGTCCGACGTGGACAAAAATTAAGTTTGAACCTCTCCTAAAGACTAAAATAAAGGATATCTAATTATATTTATATACGTTTTTTCATATTATCATTTTATATGAATGAATAAACTGATCTCTATATTTAAAATGAAATCATAATTATTGAAAATGCCCATAATTAATTATAAATCAAATCAAATTACAAAAGATAGTACCAATGTTATATTTCGTATTTGGAATTTTATTTATTTTAATGTTTAAATAGAAAATATTATTATCGAGTGTCTAGATTTTTTAAAATTGACACTTATTAGGTATTTCATATTTAGAAAGGTAATTCAAAATTTAAATGGGACAAAATAGGTTCCATAACTGTGTTGTTGTCATCTCATTTTAGGTGATGTTTGGTTAGTAGTAAGTAGGCTAGGGAAGTATAATTCGCTGGAAAGTGTATAAAATATTTGTATTCGATTTATATTATAAATTTTATTTCTCGAAAATTAAATCGTTCAACTTCCTTTATACAATAAAAGTAAATTTATTAGAGAAAATTAAGGAAGTTGCGCCAACGACTTTACCAATTTATCATATTATCTAAACATACTAAAATTTATATTATAGACCTTATTGTAATTTGCACTTTGAAAGTAATTTATTTCTCAAAAAAATTTGATAAGTGAATGAAGAGTAAACTCATATTCCATTATTTCGTTTATTTTCTTTGTCAATTACACTTTACACAAACTTTGGAGATATCATATGTGAGATCGCCTTCTACGAAGTCTCTAAAGATCGAATTTAGTTAATAATCTCTTTCAATTCTATAATTTCCTAAATAAGTAATATTCTATTTGTATTTTCACGTTAAGCTTAAGAAGTCGAATTTTTTATGTGATTAGGGTTAATAATTAAATAAATTTAACCCTTCTCAATTCTCATGTGAAATTCAAACAAATATTACATTCACATCGAAGAGAGGAGGCAATTTAATTTGTTTATATTTCAAAGCAACCATAAATGAAGGATAAATAAAAAATTTTAATTGGTATTTTAATGAGATTTATCATGCCAAACAACATGATATGCGAATAAAGAAATCTGAATTTTCTTTTATTTATTTTAATATTAGATAGTATTTAATTGTTAATTTAAAAAATTTAGACACTCGCTAATATTCATTGTCCGGAGATCAAAATATAAAAAAAATCCGAAATTTTCAACACCAAAAATAATATTTATCCAAAAAATAGATAAGAAACAATTTTAGAAAGATTGATTGGGTTGGATTTTCGGAATGGAAAAATGTCCCATCTAGAGGCGGTACATATACATTGACGGCTAGGGTTATACACACGGTCACAACGGCTGCCACAGGCAGTACTGTAGACTGTAGTGACGTAGCAACGTGATCGTACACGTGGCGTGTTCTCATGGTTTCACGTTAGCGAGGGAATGAAAGGGCCCTTCAACCCCATTTTGATAAAAAGGGACAAAAGGAACGGGGGGATCAATTATGGTGGGTCAAACCCATTTAATGTGGCCCCAATCTGACGTGGCCACAAGGGTCTCTTAAAAATTATTTCCTTTCTCACGGTTATGGATACAGTGACCCGAGTTGGTTGGCAAATTTCCTACTACCACAATCAAATATTCCTGTCATCTCATTTATTAATATACTTTATATATCTAACTCACCGCACGTAACTCTATCCTTTCTTCGTCAAGGTAAGATTTTTACCGGCTCGTGAGTGGGAAAAGGTCGAAGGGAAGGGGGCGGGAGCGATTAACAAGATCCAAAGCGGGCGACGAATAAGTATACGTGTCAAACAACACCGTGACACGTAATGAAGGGGGCGTCGCCACGCTGGAGTGCTACTTTTTAATTCAGTGCACTTGGATGTGAATTCCGCGATGCACGCGTGGATTAAAAGCAGGAATATTTTTATATTATATTTATATTATATTTATAAATTATATTGTATAATATCTTATGTTGTCTGGTTACTTTTATCCAGGTCACACTTCTCTTTTAAAACTGAATATAATATAATACTACTGTACAACATTTTATTTTATTTTCATTAACCGCGCGGTGAAATTTGACCGGGGAGTAGGTTCTAGCTGGGTGGGTTCCCTTTTTATGTGTACAAGGTGGGACCCAACACACGTCACCAATAAGCTGCCACCATCTTGCGAACGTGAAAATAAGGCTAACGCGATGAAAAGAAATTTCAAGATGGGGAGGGGCAGCTAATATGTGAAGGGACCCACATTTCTCGGAAGTTCCGTGACCGTGACTCTAGTTTCCTGAACAGGCTCTGCATGGATCTTAACCGTTGGATGGATGATAGGATTGAGATAAACGGCAGATATCTGGCTCACTGATCAACATGAGTGCAATCGAGCCTCTTGGTTCGCTGCCAGCTCGGATTTTTTTGCTGGTTGGAATCTGGGTTGTGGGATTTGTTTAATTGATGCTCTGGCCACGTCAGACTAAAATCCAACGGTGCATATGTTTGATCTTACTCATTATGCTAGATCGCATCCATCGAATTCTCTAAATTTGGTTACTTTCACGTGGGGTCCACCTGTCTTTTTTTGGAAATATACTGTAGGTTGCTCTCATCCGTAATAATTAAATCTAATAATAATTTATATAGAAAGTAAAGAAACGTGGAACCGAAATAATGGAGTTGACCGGTTGGAACGATATTTTCTGCGGTCACCTAGATTCCTTGTGATCGTCATGTTGCTTTACCAAGGTCTCAGTTACCGGCTATTGCCGGTGACGACATCTCTTTGGGAAATTCAAGGGCTGTTATTATTATTTTTTTCTTTTGTTTCAAATTTTGATCGCGATTCGTGGGCTGCGGTTTGTTTTTTTTTTTTTTTTCTCACTCATCGTCTAGCATAGTACAAATTTAGTATTAATTTAATTATCGACTAATCAGTTTTTTATTTGTTGGAACAAAATAATAAAATACTCAAATAGGTAGTGAGGAGTAAACATGGAAGCTTGAGGAGGAAGGAAAAAGGTTAATACGTGGCGGAATTATGCAGAAAAGTTAAAGAAATCACAGGAGCAATATTGTTTGACGGTCTAGATTTTGCCATGCTGGTTTTAGCCAATGGCTTCCGTTGGATTCGTCCTTCATCCAACGCCTCAGATGAATCCATGTAATACACTAAACAAATCGCGGCCGTCCAATTAAGGCCAGAGCGGGTTTGGCTGAGAGTGAAATAGCTAAAAAGATGAGGGAAGAAGATGTGAGCACAAAAAGAGGACAGAGGAAGATTTGAGGAGAGAGAGATACTGAGAGAGAGAGAGAGAGAAGGGCACGGTGGAGGAGTAGGGTGAAGATAAGTTAAGGGAAGATCTTTTAACACTGCTTCATTGAAGATTGTTGATTGTAAAGAATCAGCTTAAGAAGGCTGAAAATAGGTCTAAATCTGCAAATTCCGGTGACCTACCCTCCGTTTCCGGTTAATAATGCTCTGGTGATGAGATATAAAAATAATACCCTTCTATTTATAACGGATTTGTTAATAGAAAAGCATAACGGAGATGGAGAGAAATAGAGAAGCTAGAAGAGTCAGTATGGCCGCTACCAATGGTTTAACATCTAGAAGGCGACACAGAAGCGGTAGCCTAAGAGACTCTCCAGGTTCAAATTTTTTTTTTCAATCAGATCTAAGCTCTTTGATTCTGATGAAACGTTGTCGTTGCAATTAATTTTTAACTGGATTTTGTTTTCTTATTGCAGAGGATGATGGTCCGATAGAGTTGCAGGAAACTGCGAGGCTACGAGATCGAGGGACGGGGAAAAAAGATCGAGATCGGGATCGCGACAGAGATAGAGACAGAGAGCGAGACCGAGACCGAGACCGTGATAGAGAGAGGGACAGGGACAGAGATCGGATGAGCAGTAGGGGTAAGAGGAGAAGAGGAGACAGGTTGATGCACGGGAGCAATAGAGAAGATGTAGGCGATGAGAGCTCGGAGGAGAGTGTAAATGATGATGAAGAGGAGGATGACGATGATGGTGGTGGTGTAGGTAGCTCTATGAGGATGCTTCCGCCAAATCCTTCGTCCCTCTCTTCATCTTCTTTGTCGAACCATCACCATCGGAAAAGCTTTCCGCCGCCTACCAAAGTTTTTAGAGCCGCTCCGGCGACAGCTCCATGGAAGGCACCCGATGAGATGATTGGTGTGTCGGTGCCTAGAAAAGCTCGGTCAGGTAGAGAGGTGGAAGAGATTTAAATAGGAAAAAAAAAAACAAGTTTGAGATTTTTTGTGGATAGCTTGTGTATTTGTATTTTTATCTCCTCGGTCGGATTGGGGTTTCAGGATTATTGATATGATTTTGTTTGTTATTTTGATTTTCAGCATCTACGAAGAGGTCTCATGAATGGGCTTCAAGTTGTGGAGTTGGTGCCGAGCAAATTCACCGGCAAGCTTCTACGTCTCCGGTGAGATCGACTGGACCAAGCGTTGCAGCGATGCTGGCTTCAGCATCGGCCTCTCCAGCTCCGGTCTCACCGTCTTCTTCTAATGTTTCTGTTAAGAAGAAGATGGTCAGTCCTGGATATTAATCTATATTCTATGGTTTTGATTTTGTGTTTCTGGTTCAATCGAGTAAGAAGTGTTTTTCTTCTGTTGTAGAAGCCTAATGGACCGAAGCAGAGACCGCCAAAATCTTCATCTAAGTTCACTTCCTCAGCTCAGGAGGAGATTGAGATCGAGATTGCTGAGGTTTTGTATGGCTTGATGAGGCAGCCCCAAGGACCCACTAAGCAAGAAATTGCAAATGATTCGATGAGGTTTGATTCGAACAGCAACAATAAGTCTACAGGGGATGCCAAATCCAGAGTGTCATCACCGATCTCCAACTCACCGTCTACGATTCCTCAGTCATCTTCGATTCCCCCCACTAATTCTAGTTCATCCACTCCCATGTCTGCAATTGGTGAGTTGCTTGAGCCTTCAAAAGCTCAAGGGGGTCCATATTCCATTTAACTACTCTTCATCCCAATGCTCTTTTTACCTGCTAAGAAACTGGGGAAGTGACAATTTGGGATCCAATTATGGTTCCTTATTTTCATGTTTCTATCAGTAGCTTGACAGGAAGGGAGTTGTGCTTTTGGTTTCTTACTGATGGTTTTCTGTGGTTATTTTGATACAAATCTGAAGCACCAAAGAGGAAAAGACCTCGACCAGTCAAGTACGAGGAGGAGAACCCATCAGTTTATCCCGTCCGAAATAGTCCCATTTCTACAACAAAGGTCGAGATAGATCAGCCTCCTAAAATCGAAACTAGCTCATCTAATTTGGATAAGAATTCAGGATCCACAGCCGAAAATGGCGTCCTCTCACACGAGATGGTAGCCAGTCAAACGGCACCGGCATCGACAGAACCGCCACAGCAGCAGGAGCTATTGAAGTCTGAGAGTAATCCATTACACGACTCATTACACGACTCAAAGACGTCAGTTCAAGAATCAGATAGTAGAGATTTGGCTGTGAACAAAGAGGAGCATCGGTCGCCTAAGAAGGAATCTCCACCTGATGGTCATAGACTGGATGAAGATCGTGAGAGTGTGACAGCTACTAAAGTGTGAGCATCGAATATGAATGCCCTTTTTAATGTCATTATTTCTTGGTAATTTTGAAGATGGGATTCTGATTTTTTCTTTCTTAAATCCAGGAATACTACTGTTCTTGAGATTGAAACCCAGCGAGAAGAGAAGTTCCAGATAGATCTGATGGTAGGATCATTTACTATTCGTGGAATCAGTTCTCCCTTTTTAGAAAATTCAATGTGGGATCCTGATACGCTCTTTATTTGCCTCCTTCAATTTTTGGGTCGCAGGCTCCGCCTCCTGTAAGATCATCACCAGAAAGGGACAGTGAAGTCGGATTCGTAGCTGTAGATCCTAAACCTATAGTCGCAAATGTTGAAATGGTGAATGGCCCACCTACTATGTCTTACTTATCATCTAGTAGTCTTGTTTGGTACGTGAAAATAATGGTATCAATCACTGGATTTATTTGCAGGAGATCAAACCAGTGGTCAAAGAAGATGATAAGGCAGTGAAAATTCGAAAAGATGTGAATGTGGAATCAGAGGACAAGAAGGCAAAAGTGGCAGCCGAAGAAGTTGAATCCCAAAAGCCAGTTGTTATTGTTAATAAAGAGAGGAATATTGATCTGCAGCTTGATTTGGAGAAATCTGATAGAGACAGCGTTGATGTTACTGGAATTGGTAATAAGGCGCACCAAAATATTCAGAAGCAACAGACACTAGGCACTGAGAAAGCTGGTAATTTATTTATTTATTATTATTTTTTTTTTGGGGTGGGGTGGGGGTGTGTTTCTTGATGGTAGACATCAATTTGTTTTCCATGAATTTTTCTCCAATCTCCCAACTTTGTAGCTGAGCTGAATCAATTTTTTCTTTTTTGTATTGTCCTCAGCTCAATCAAGTTCGTTACCTCTACCTATGTCTATGGCTAGCTGGCCTGGTGGGCTTCCTCACATGGGGTATGGTCAGATTGTTTTGTTTGTATTCTTTGATCTTTTCCTTCATCCATCCACCTCTAAACTCTTTTCTCCGGGAAATGACACAACCTTTTAATCAGCAGATATATGGCGCCTCTGCAAGGGGTTGTATCCATGGATGGAAGCACCGTTCCTTCTGCAGCAGTACAGGTATATAACTAAATTTTCTTTCGTGTTGTCTAAGGTCTTATTCTTCCATTCTTTTAATTTTGGGTCTTCTCTCAATGCTGATGATTTTTACGCTCAATTTTTATAGCCTCCACATCTGCTTTTTGGCCAACCAAGGCCAAAAAGGTGTGCGACCCATTACTACATTGCACGGACTATTCATTGCCAACAGCAATTGGCAAGGAATCCTTTCTGGCCGGCAGTAGCTGGTTCTGCTTTACAGTTTGGGGCAAAGGCCTGCAACGTGAATGTGGTGCCCTCAGCAGATTTGCATTCTGGCAGGGCTGTGAACTCTGCGCAGGACAAGGGTCAGGGTCTGGCCATCTTTCCTGGTCACTCTGGGAAGGAGAAGAGCTCTCAAAATTCCAACATTGTAGATTCTGCGCAAAGAAAGCAGATTTTGCTTCAGCAACCTCTACCCCCAGGAGCACCCAGTAATATATTGGTAAGCTGCTTTTTTTTTTTTTTTTTTACCCAGTTTGCAGCGTTTTTCATGGAGAACTATTTTTGGAATTGAATTTTGAAACAAGTTTGCTTTCATTTTTTTGAATTTCAGCATGCTCCTGCTTTTATCTTCCCATTGAATCAACAACAGGCTGCTGCTGCTGCTGCTGCTTCTGTACGACCTGGGACTTTAAAATCTGCTCCTGTTGCTGCAGGTAACACTGCTTCACCGAGTGCCTCAAATTCTGCCTCAATTAGTGCCACAGCAACTGCTGTAGCTGGTGCCACAGCAGTGAGCTTCAACTACCCCAATATGCCTGGCAGTGAACCCCAGTACTTGGCAATTTTACAGAACAGTGCATACCCAATTCCAATTCCAGCACATGTATCCACTCCAACCTATAGAGGAACCCCTCCCCAGGCAATGCCTTTCTTCAATGGTCCTTTCTATTCATCCCAAATGATCCATCCTACCCAGCTTCAAACCCCACACTCTCAACAAGGCCAACTGGGTCATCAGCACCCAAGCATTTCTAGTGGTTCCTCATCATCCCAGAAGCACGTGCACAATCAGCAGCAAAGACCACATGGCAGTAGCGTCAATGGTGGTAGTGGAAATTTGCAAGTCTTTCCAACCTCTAAAAACCAGACATCACAGTCGTTGCAGCTTCAACAGAGGCAGCAAATACAAAATCATCATATGCCTCATCAAACTCGCCAACTTGAGAGTGAATTAGGTAGTGAAGATAGCCCTTCTACTGCTGATAGCCGAGCCTCTCGTGCAAACATGAGTATTTATGGTCAGAATTTTGCAATGCCCATACACCCGCCAAACTTTACTCTGATGACTCCACCGACAATGGGTGGTTCCACAAGTGGAAGTGGCAATGCTGGGGAAAAGAAACAGCAGCAATCACAACCACAGGGCTCAAAAGTTGGAGTTGAACATTCTCAGGCTTTTGCCATGTCATTTGCTTCCATCAATGGAGCCACAAATGCTCCCAGCCTTGATATTTCGTCAATCGCACAAAATCATGCTATTCTCCAAAGCTTTCCTGAGGCCGCAAGGCATGGGTATCCTTTCATGGCTGCTGCTGCAGTTGCCCAAGCAACACAGCAGAAAAAGAATTACCGTGTTTCCGAAGAAGGAAAAACAAGCGGAAACGATGGTTCGAATGTAGAAGAAGAGAGAAAAGTTATGCCAGGGGGGAAGGCTCAAGCAACTGCTGGACAGTCTATTGCTTTTTCCCTGCCAGATTTAACAGATACATCAGTTTCAACACTTCCAGGCAACACTGTGATTGATAGTTCAGCACGAACCCTTAACCTTGGGTCTACTCCTGCTAGATCGATCAGTACTGTTATGTCAGCCTCTATCAGCACAGTGAATGCTTCAAATGTGCCGCAGCAACTGCAGCGGAATCAGCAGCAGCAGCAAATGATTCAACTTCAAAAGCAGCATCAATTTGCTGCTGCGGCTGCTGCTTCTGCTCGAAGTAAAACTCAGGCTACAAGTAATGGAAGTGTGTTCTCTGACCACATTTCTTCATCTTCATCGATGGCTGTCAAGTTCCCCAATGCACTCTCTGGATTTCCTCCAAATCTTGTCCAAAGCAACAGTAGTCCAGTTCAATCTCCACAGTGGAAGAATTCTGTTAGGACCACTACTTCTCAAGGTCCTTCTCCATCTCTTGCCTCCACTTCATCATCTCTCAAAAACCTTCCCCAACAGCAAGGCCGCATCCAACAAGGCCAGACGCAAATATCTTTTGCATCCAACCCAAAATCATCATCTGCACCTCAAGGGCAACAAGTTCCTAATAGCAATCAATCCCAATCTCCTCCAATGGTGGTTGGTTCTCCAACAACATCAATTTCAAAGAGTGCTGGTGGGAGCCCAAGGACCACTTCCACTTCTACAGGTAACAAGGGTGGGCAATCATCTACTCTCTCATCTCAGCAGCCCAAGAACTCCTCATCAATGCCTGCTCAAAAATCGTCTCCAGTTGGTGGGAGAAATATTCCTTCAATTCTTGGCCATCCCCATAACTCCACGCCTACAAATAGCTCTGGTACCAAGTCTCAGTTGCCGCAGCAGCAACAGCAGCAGCTACCAAAGCATGCACTGCAGCAAGCCCAGATGCTTTACAATAATAGTTTTATGCAAGCCCAAGTTCAACATGCTGCAAGTTCAGCACATACAACATCAGCTCCAAGTGGGTTTTATCTCCAAAGACATCGCAGTGAACAACAGCAGCAGCCACAAGGTTTGTCAGTGACCTCCTCAGCAGGGATGTTGTTATGTCCTGTTTCTCTTCCTAATACTGCCACTACAGATCCTGCAAAGGCTGTTGCTGCAAACAGTATGAAAGGTGGTGGGCTACCTTCACAGGGTCTTATCCATGCCCAGTTTGCTGCTGCACAGACCTCTGGAAAGCCACATCTTGTACCTGCTGGGCTCTCTTATGTTCATGCAGTTCCAACTGCTGTTCAGGTAAAGCCAGCAGAGCATAAACAACCTGCTGCGGAGTAAAATAATTTCTTCAGAGCACTTCTCATGGCAACCCCCAGACAGGAGGCGATGAAGTGAACAACCAAAAACTGAATTGAGATTTTGGTGAGCTGGGGGGGATCGAGTTGCATTGCCCTTTTGGCTGCCTGCAAAGAATTGCGGGAACTCATGGAAGTATTCAAGGGAAGCCTGCCATTCGGATGAGAACCCACATTTTGGAAAAAGAAGTTTAACTAACAGGTGGGAATGGCATATGTATCATGGAATTTGCTTGCTATGTGCATTGATCTCAGCATTGTGTTGATAGCCTGACAATGTTGATCTTCAAGTTTGTAATTAAATTCGATGGGCCAAGATAGGCAAAAAGAAAAGTTTGACCAAAGTGTTTTGTAGTAGGGGATGGAGGGGGAAAGACGGTGAAAATGGAGAGGAGAGGGACAGAAAAAGGACCTTCTCCCTCCTTGTTCTTTGTTAGTAAATGGAGGGTTTCTTCTTTACTCAACTTCTGTTAGATTTTTCTGTTTTATATTTGGGGGGTCTAATTTTATTTTCCAGGAGCAGTAGACAATTATCTTTGAACATATATATATGCAATGGAGGGTGTGTATGTATATGTCTGGCACATATAAGAGCAACCCTCTCATTTTTTTTATTTAAAAATCTGTCCTTGTTCTTCTCCTCTGTCATGATGATGCCACCAAGCTTTAAATTTCTTTGTGTTTTTTTATTCATATATAGTATACATATCTATAAAATTCTTCTGGGTCATTTGATTTTCGGGGTAAATACTATGAATAGAGGAGAAGAAGATGCTTGAGGTCTGTGCTCTAGGTTTTCTCAGTCTCAGGGATGATGGAGGAAGAAGATTAGATATTTGATTTCATAGGTCTATATAGGCATAGGGACTTTACAGTTGAAACTTGGAAGTGTAGGAGCTCCAGTTCCGTTGTGTGAAGAAGAATCAGTCAGGAGTCAGGATTGTTTTTTGTTTTATGCATGTGGGTGGGTCCTAATGTGCCCCACTTGGTGGATGCCCTTTATTGTTTTCCTGTTCTTGTGTGTATAAAATATAAAATTATACTATGGTGCTAATATTATTGTAAATACTAAATAGTTTGGTAGGTGTAATTGTAAATAGTGTTGCCATTGCCTGTCCTTAGGCAAAAGTGGCTTGTTGAAAAGGGTGCGTCTCATTGTTGTCAGTATCTTACACGTGGCTTATTTCTACTTTTTGTGGATGTGATGACTTTATCTTTCACAAGTACTTTATTCTTATAATAATTATAATAATAATTCTCATTATAACATTAGATTTTCAATAGTATCTTATCTATCTTCCATAAGATATATGTGTTCAGGTCCCAATTATGCCCTTGCTGACTTGGACCCTCTCCTTCTCTCTCCCTCCTTGTTTTGTAACTCTATTAATTGGCCCCACTTTCTCTTTCCTCAGTAAAACACTGGTCCTACGTTATTCTCATCTTGCCTTGTCTGTAGGTACGATTCTGTAAAGCTATTCTCTTCTGCACACGTGTTCCCTCCCACTTCTTTCGTTTTCTTTTCAACTAGTAGTATTTAGGAATAGTAAGAATTAGAGATATATATATATTTTTTATATTACCTAACAGATATTCAAGAATCGGTGGATAAATTAAACTTACCCATGGTAATTAACATTTCTTTAATTATTGTACACTCACTTTTTTGGATGAAAGAGAAGAAAATAAAGCAACTATTTTATTTCTTCAGTTCATTTTTTATCTTTGCCATGTGAATTACCGAAAGAAGAAAAGACAAACAAAAGATAGTTTTAGAAAAGAGAGTCGTCTTTGGCCTCCTCTGCCTATAAATTATCATCAGGTTAGAGAGGGAGAAAGGTCCCACAAAGAGAACCACTTAATGGGAAAGAGCAATCCCATCCCAATCCCATGTCCCTCCACTTTACTAGTAAGTAGTACTATTATTTATTTATTTATTATACAATTGCAAGATTACGTTATCCCACCCAAGATTAGGTTATCCAACCTGTTGACCCCACAATCTCCGAGTCTCCTAGAGATAGAAATAGCCAAAGGGTCACAACTCACAACTATATAAACCCTTCTCTTCTGCATGTTATCATAGAAAATGAAGCCTCATTAACTATTAACTAACAAGTTTAAATTGCATAGTTTTGGAAACAAGAAATATAGAAAATCATAATGAGTTTTCTCTTCTTTAATAAATGTACGAAATGTGGACTAAGTTTTGAGTAGTTATACACTATCGTAAGGTTTTGTGGAACAAGCAATAATATTTTCGAATACAAAAATAAGGAAGCTTCAAGTCAAGATGTGGGGTAACAATTTAACTAATCATTCTTTTGGTAAAAGAAATTAAGTTTTTGTTTTAACTAACTACTATGTATTGAACAAAATAAATAATCCGAGACTCAATACATGAATTTATCCCTAAGTTTTTATGAAAAACATATGACATTTTCAATTTTTATTTTGCCAATTGAACACCTCAACTATAAAATTAAATTCATTATATATTTATTGAATAGTTAAAAGATGTAAAAATTATTATTTCAAGGAGTTGTATTAACCATAATCAAATTAATATTTTTTATATGTAAAAGTCAAAAATTTTGAAAGTTACCATTAATTGAGATTATTAGAAAAAGTAAAATTCAAAGAGTAACGCGGAAACTCAAGAGATTAAATTTTATATATTTCACTAAATGTTATATGAATGGAATAATATGCAAAATAAAAAGAGGAGAGATAATGTGAGAAAGTGGTGTGTGCAACACACCTAGAGGCATCATAAAAAGTGGAGGGGCCCTTATTCAAAATCTTCTTGTGAGAGAGGCATTTCTTTCCGGTGGACAATGGTTCAAGATTCATCAATGATTCATTTGGATAAGCCAACAAATGAGTGAAAGCTCCTTTGTACACTACAATGATGGGTGTATATATATATATATATATATATATATATTCCATTTAGATTAATTGCTAAATTGAATGGTAATGTTACATATTTGCCCTAATAATATCTATCTACAGCTCCTAAAACCACCGGTTCACGCGGACGCAATCGTAGACAAGTCAAGTACCCAGCGACAGCGAGCCATGGACAATCGCGAGTCCATAAAAAGCCACGACACAATCTAAGGACATCGACATAACCATTCAGCATTAAACCAACCAAACCCCTGTAAATTAGCCATTTTGGACGGTCATGTTCAATGTGGCGCCGCTCCTTGTCCCCACCCCCACCTTCAAATATGGGTGGTGCATTGGTGGGTCCCTACTTGTCCACCGTAGTTTTCGGTGGTGGCCCCTCCAATCAATCAATCATTTTTTTTTTAAAAAAAAAAAAAAAGGAAAAACAAAACAAAGCAAGCACTTTGCTTATCTTCTTCCTGTGAAAAAGAAAATGGAACCTACAAATTATAAATCCTTCTAAACCTCAAGTAATAAGAGCAACTACTACTCGCGAGACAAAAAGCCTTGCAATAGCATCATTCTCCATATTTCACCATCAATGTCACAGTTATTCTTCTTCTTCTTCTAACGTTCTTTCAGAGAGAACCATTTCTTGAAGTTCTTTTCTTTTTCTTTTTCTTGATTTACCGTCACCGCAATGTTACAACTGTCCGTTTTCAGAATTCGGGTCTCGGCTACATCATCATTCCCGCCACTGCGAAAACGTCAGGTCGCCTAGAGTTTTCAATAAAACCCGAAAGGTGTGTCTGGTCTCTTTGATTTGCGTGAATTGTGATGGGACATGTTTGACATTGAAAACGTTGTAATAGCCATTTGTTGGACTATTTTCATTTAAATCACGTAAAGTTTGAAGAACCTATTATAAAATTAATGATTTAATATTATACATGTGATTGATTAGTAGTACGTCTATAATATAATAATTAAAAATGATAATTTTTTTTGAGCTGGTTGTATGGTAATGTCATGCATTGGGTATAGAATATATTTCAATATAAATATTTTATTTTCATGTAGATTATAAAATGCTAAATTGACTTTTTAATGTCTCATTTTTAATTATTACTTTCTCATTTTTTTATAATTGCTTAATTTTTTAATCAATGTCTACTTATGCCAATTAGGCCTCTAATAACAGTTTAATTATGCCATCAAATCATTTGCAGGCTGCATATCTTATTTTTTATTTTTATTTTCAAACAGTATTTTTCTACTTTTTTAAATAAATATAAAATTAATCTCGTTTCAGAATCTCGTAAATTTTTCTTCATTAAATATGTCTTATCATTTTTATAGATTTTAAGTAAATAAATTAGATATAGGTATGAGTGAGAATTGAGTCATAATCACGAATTAAGGTCATGAATTTAATTAATTAAAGCGATACCCATTGACCCACTTGCAGAAGCACTTCTGAATTGGGAAATGAAATGAGATGAACCTTTTCTTTGTTTTAAACTATAATTTTTTTTTTTTAAACCATAGTGGGGTCGACAGTGATTGATTTATAAGTAAATTTTCCATTCAACGTATAGTCAATATCAAAAATTTTCAACCTAATAATTAATTATTAAGCTCAGCCTAAATGAGACTTACAAAAAGGACATGATTAGCCAATTTACTTACAATTATTTAAATAAATACAAACACATAACACTTGTTAAGTTAATGGTTGGAAATTATTATTAATTATTTTTTTATGTTTTGAAATATATTTAAAATAATTGATTAAGTTTTATTTGTTGGATAGTGATATTATAGGAATAATATAAAATTCTTATAAAGAAGAAGCATCTTAATAGGCTTTGAAAACCAAAGAACTATTATTTAATAGGATTTAAATAATAGCATTTTATTTTTTTATATTTAAAAAATTATTTATTTGACCTTAGTGTTGCAGTCTTCCAAAAGCCTTATAAGCATCCAATTGAAAAGTCTTTGTTTAATCTTATTTATTTATTATTTTTTCCCATCTTCCTTGTGGTGGTCCACTTATCAAGTGATTGTAATAGTTTCAGCTGATGTAGTCATGACAATTGAGATGAAAGAATTTTATTTTCAAATAATAATAAAAAAAGACAAGTAATTTTCAAATTCTATTAGTAATAAAACCTTATCTATATTTGCAATAACAGCTTGACTGATCACTTCATTTTAAATTACTTGATTCATTGAATTTTTTGCTCAACTAATTATCCATTTTAATTAATTCAGGTCAATTTTAATGGCTAGTCCTTTCAAAATAGGTTAATTTGAAAGCTCAATCTTTAATTTTTTTTGAAAGTTAATTACTTAATAATTTCTGTCATTTAAATTATTAATTAATATTTTCAATTTTAACCTTATCTTCGTCGAAAATAATAATTATAATTTTAAATTTTTTTAAGACCTGTCTTATCATCTTCTTTTCATTTCTTAATTTTAATGGTAGACTAAATGGTAATTGTATTATCAAAATCGGAATAATCATATAAAATAAAATAATATTCCTTCCATCTCATTTTATTTATATTATTTGATAAAATATGTATATTAAAATTTTAATCAACAAAATTTTATCTTATCAAAGATATTAATAAAATTTCATCATTTAATAAAAGATTGTAAAGGTTATCATGAAAAAAAATAATTATTCTTATATTAAAATCTAAAAACCTCGCAAATATTTTGTAATATCCATAAAAAAAAAATAACAAGCAAACAAAATAGAACGAAAATAATAATTATTAAAGTAGACTATAATAATTAAAGAATGCACAAAGAGTAATTAGACTTTCCTTTCTTTCTGTCTTAATTTATAATCTTATTTATTTTTTTCAAAGAGAGAAATTTTATTCTATCCTATTAATTAAATTTTTAAATAGATAAAATCATTATTACCATAATCTATTTTAAACAATTCCATAACTTTTATAACCTTTATTATATTTTTATTAATTTTAAAAATAGTTTAATGAGTTAATTCAATTTTAATGAAGTGTTTATGAATCATTTAATATTAATATAAAGCTAGATTAAGGGAAAAAAAGTAAAACAAACATAAAACAAAAAAACAAAACTAATTATAGAACAGAGTAAAAAAGTATTTGTCACGACCCGATTCCATGGGCCGGACCGGCACTAGGGCCTAGGTAAGCTTAAGGCCCCCGAGGCCCGTAGTAAGCCTGAAACACTAACATTTCTATCTCAATATAATTATATCATCTATGTTAATACATGACTAATTATTCACAAATTCTACAACTGCAGAGTCATTAACTACTAGATATACATAGCCTTTTATACATATAGTTACATAATAAAATTATTACGGAACTAGGAAAATTTCTCTATTGCTCTGCGCCGAAGAAACATAGCCTAACTCAAATTAAAGAAAACTTACTTCCTGAAATTTCAAACAAGACATGTGAGATTTCCAAGGAGTAATAATTTTTGCACCACACACACAGTCACACAAATGTGTAAACATATTAATCTAGTCATCCGACTAGTTATATGCTCACGCAGCCAGTCACACAAATGGCAAGTCATCAGCACTCACAATCAATAACATCTTCATATAATCACATCACGTGGAAATTGGTTTGTGGCGTCACCGAAACCCCCGATGAGCCGTCCTCCCACATGGCCCATCCTCTCATAACGTGTGCACCAGGGAGCCGATCCCCCATACTGGCCGACCGGTCTAATCCTCACTTGACCAGCCCTCTCATTGTTTTTCCATTCCCTCTTTTCTTTTCCATACCAACAGGAGGCAACCCGGTCGTCTCCATCAAATCTAGATCATCAGGCGCTCACAACAGGAGGCCACCCTGCGGGCTGCGATCAAATCTAGATTATCAGATGCGCCCAATAAAGAAGCCAACCTGTGGTTAACAGTAACGATAACAGTAGGTGCACACGGGGGCGCCGATCTCCCATTTTCCCGGCCGACGGTCACATATCATATCATAATCAGGATCCATATCACAGACCGTCCTCACAAACCCATGGTGACCCACTTCATCCCAATCCCACACAAGCAAAGCACAGCAATATCACAACACAATTAATTAAACATTGCAATTAAATGCAAACATATTGATCAGTTGAACATCATAATGAAAGGCACAATTTAACATCCATTCTCAAATGCAATTAAATAATTAAATAAATAATATTATCAATAAACAACAACGATAAAATAACACTAATAATAATAATAATAATAATAATAATAATAAACAATGATAATGAAAATAAATAAATAATTAAATAATACTAATAATGAGAATGAAAATAAATAAGTAATTATGTAAATAATTAAATAAATGATAAAGATAATAAATAATCAAAGTACTATATTTATTATGTACCAAATTATAAAACTAGTCTAAATAAACTTATTAATTATGTTGTTAATTAAAATTTAGTCTAATTTCTATTAAAATTTCGGCAGCATCTCCCCTAAAAATAAGACTATCTACCTGTTTAAATATCATAATAATATATTGTATATTTATCAATCAATACACACAGCCCATCCATCGGGCAATTCCAATCAACTAATCCCGTCCGCCATAAATTTATTTTTCTATCATTCGATCAATCATTTCAGACAGCCAATCAGCTTCAAGCTACAGATATCATCCATCACACTTACATATACACACTTAATAATCCCAAATCAACTAATTAACAATTTATATTAACCTCTAAGCGTGATTCAATAATATTGTTAATTGCCCCTATAACTATTTACTTTAAATTATAATTTCCCCTAACGATATTTATTAAAATTCCTAAATTGACTTACATAAATATTAGCCAGAAATTCTTATCTCATTATTAAACCTCCTAATTATAATTATAGCGCATGTAATTTATTTGTCAATGTTCTAAACCAATTTGCTATTACGTTATTCTAAAGAACCTAAACCAGTTATCTAATCATATTCGCTATCGCAATTACCACATACTAACCAATCTAATCTTATTTACAAAGGACTATAAATGTTCTATATATTTTAAAGCTATTTCTATACCTAATTTCTTATTATTCAACTTAATCTATTTAATTACTCAATTAGATTCATTAATCAATTAATTCTTTTTTTATATGTATAAAAAAAAATTGAGAATTTAGTCTTAGCGCGTACCAATTAAGAATCGGGCGACGATTCCGAGATCAGCGTGAAGGGAAGAAAATCCTGTCTATCGAGGCCTCACCGGAGTGTCGCCGGCCGGTCACCGGACCGCCGCCGCCGCCGCCGTGCACGGTGGCCGGAAAATCGACACCGCCCAGAAAATTGCAAGGTCACCACCACCTGACTCCAATTTTCGCGAGGAGTTCAAATCTACCATCGGTTTGATGAGGCAGTGGCTCGTTTGGCCGGATCGACCTCCACAGTCACCTTGAAGCCGCCATCCATGGTGGTTCGTCAAAACTCAAGCAAAATCACAAATCAATGGAGGGGAATTGTTCACGTGGAGGAGAGGAGTCGATCGAGACCTTCAGTTCACCTTGAGCCCGTCGGAAATCGCGAGAAGTCGCCGGAGATCAAAGGGTATGACTGTCGGAGGAGATGATCTCGATTCGCGCCGCTGAAGGTCCAATCGGAGCGAGGGGAGGTTGGAAACGTGACCAGCATCGCCAGAAGAACCGATCGCCGCCTTCATCTTGTTGAACGGTGGCCGGAAACGCGAAGGAGAGGGAGAGGAGAGACTGTCGCGCGCGCAAGGAGGAAGAAGGGAAAAAGAAGGAGAGAAAAGAAAGAGAAAGAAAAGGAAGGAAGGAAAGTGGGCTGGGCCATTCCGGTTCGATTCAAACCGGTTCGGTCCGATTCAGTGATTGGTCTTATTTGTTTGGTTTTCGAGTTTTTCACTCGGTTTTCGGCCTAATCGTATGGTTTTCGAAAAAATCAATTTGCGTTTCGAGTCCGGTTCAATTTATTTTAATTATTTTAATTAGGTTTCATAACATTTCCTCCATTAACTAAATAAGAATAAAAAATATAGTTAGTAATCATATTTGATTTTTAGGAAAATTAATTTATATATATATATACCTACTAGATTAATTGCTGGACTTTCAGTTTATTACTCGAGAATTTAACTGTTCTCGATTCAAAGTTTTCGACATTATATTTGGGCTTGGGCCCAATTTGCAAAATTTGAACTCGAATTAAAACTGTTCACTATTTATGGCCCATACCGTCAAAAATTTAAATTTTGATTTTAAAAAAATTCAAAGGTTTCGAAAATAAAAATTCGGGGTGTTTCAATCTCCCCCCCTTAAGACAATTCGTCCTCGAATTGAAATGTAGTAGGAGGGAGTAAGAATGAACACACAGAGAATTGCAACGCCATAAGAAATTACTTCCAACACCAAGGGCACAGCTCGAGAGTAGAAAATATGAACCTACGAAAGGAAAGGGTCAAGTATTCTAATTGTAATTCTCTCGCCAACCATCTTATTTAGTGCCACCTAGCTAACACTCACAAGAGTTTGAGTTTATTACCTAAATCTCCAATCACTATCTTTAGACAGCTACTGAAATCTTTAGAAAATCTTTCTTTGAATAGAATTTGACAATAAAACCAGGTTTAATAGGAAAGTACATATCATATATCATAAATTTTTCTCAAAATCATGTAACTTCATTTGAAAATTTAAATTTTATTAGACATTCGTCTGTGAAGGCCAAACATAATTTACAAGGGCAAACAATTGTAATTATGATTTATTTGCAATCATAAGAATTAACTCGTTCAATTCACATGTGTTATTTAATAAAACCCTTATTAATCAAAACTTTTTGAAAACTGGTTGCTTTTCTTCAAAACTTTAGGCAAAATCGTTTGCAATTTCCGCTATCTATTATATCACAGGCCGCTTCGAAATAATTGTTTTTGTTTCTCATCTATGCAAATTCGATTGTCCCTATAATATCTCTACTATAGATTAGTTCATCTGTTATACAGCTCCTAAATCACTGCATCCCTTAGCTATCTCAATCCTATAAAAATTTTCACTCCTTCCACTTAACCATCAATTTCTCCTTCCAACGCTTATTCCTTATATCATCTTAATACTCATCACGAAAATTTAACTTTCATAATAATATCTCTTAGTAATTCGCACTTCCGTTCACAACCTAAATCCCATTTGATAACCTTCCATTCTACTAATGTTGCCTATTAATTTGTTAAGGATAAGAGAGTATTCTTATTAATTATTTTGTCTACTAATCATCATTAATCGCGATCTAGCTAATCACCAATAATTCAACTTAGCATTTATTACCTATCTCAAATATTCACCTTTAGCTAATACCTATCAACACAGATTTTTCAATTAAATTTCGTTAATTCCCAACCTAATACTACCTTACCATCCGAATACTACATTAAGTTGACCTCAATAACTCCTTCGAGTCTGATTTACATATACTGTTAACTTCTTTACTCTTTTGTCCATATCCTTTCTGGATTACAATTTCAAACCATAATGCTAACATTTTAATTAGTCTTATTTGACTAAGTGTTAGGCACCATGTCTAGAACTATTGACTTAACCTCTACCTATTGCTAACTTATATCAAGCTCAGATTCAACTCACCTATCTTTGACTTCATATTTGACTTTAGAATTTTCAACAACTCCTTTCCTTATCTAAGTCTAGTAAGATATTTATGAATTCTTCTAATTTTTATCTACTACTTACTCCTCATATATATATATATATTACAACTCGTCATATATCCTTCCTTATACCCTTAAATTATCCAAGTTCATTTCTATTGTTATCTTTCTCACTTATACATTAAACAATCACATTCCTCAAATCTAATCGCCACTTAACTTCTATACCAAAATCGGCCACCCGACATTTCCAGCGTTCATGTTCTCAACTTGACTACTAACTGTCTACTTACTTATTATTATCTCCACCAGTCTTATTCTTCTTTTTCCAATCTTCTCTCAAAATTTTTACTATCCTTTAATCATTTCATTTTATGATCTAATCCAATTGGCCCGTGATATAAATAGACAGCTTTCAAAAATAATTTTCTATATAAATAGTCAATTTCAAATTATTTATCATAACACAATTTGAATTCAAAATTAAAATGGGGTTTTAAATTTAAAATGTCAAATAAATAAAATGAAAACAAAAATAAAAAAAGTTTATATTTTTGAATAAACTCTAAAGAAATTCAGTAGTTGTGTTGGAAACTAGACACAAATTTCTAGTTACCTCAAAGTTATTATTTATGTTCATGAATCTACCATACCAATGAAAATCCTCTTTATTCTCTACACTATCCTACTCACTGACAGGAATAGAGTTCACATGAAAAGTAATGCATTGGGTGATCAGGCCAATCCACTACTATCCAAGTATTACTCCATTCCCTAGCCTAAGGGTTGATACCTGCTTTAGCCCCTACATGCATCGTGATAGATTTATCTTATTGTCTAATACTTTCACTTCAAACCTTGAATTACTCCTTCTATAATCTTTGATCTACGCTATAGGTGTGGATTTTCCCACCTCATAGGGACCAGTGCGTCCACCATCCCTAGGGAGGAAAAATCACACCGTTTCTTTCCTTATGTTGGTTACGGCCGATCCCAACATAAAGAAATTTCCTATACTTCGTAGTTGTGTCCTAGAACCCTAACCTAAGCTCTGATACCAACTTTGTCACGACCCGATTCCATGGGCCGGACCGGCACTAGGGCCTAGGTAAGCTTAAGGCCCCCGAGGCCCGTAGTAAGCCTGAAACACTAACATTTCTATCTCAATATAATTATATCATCTATGTTAATACATGACTAATTATTCACAAATTCTACAACTGCAGAGTCATTAACTACTAGATATACATAGCCTTTTATACATATAGTTACATAATAAAATTATTACGGAACTAGGAAAATTTCTCTATTGCTCTGCGCCGAAGAAACATAGCCTAACTCAAATTAAAGAAAACTTACTTCCTGAAATTTCAAACAAGACATGTGAGATTTCCAAGGAGTAATAATTTTTGCACCACACACACAGTCACACAAATGTGTAAACATATTAATCTAGTCATCCGACTAGTTATATGCTCACGCAGCCAGTCACACAAATGGCAAGTCATCAGCACTCACAATCAATAACATCTTCATATAATCACATCACGTGGAAATTGGTTTGTGGCGTCACCGAAACCCCCGATGAGCCGTCCTCCCACATGGCCCATCCTCTCATAACGTGTGCACCAAGGAGCCGATCCCCCATACTGGCCGACCGGTCTAATCCTCACTTGACCAGCCCTCTCATTGTTTTTCCATTCCCTCTTTTCTTTTCCATACCAACAGGAGGCAACCCGGTCGTCTCCATCAAATCTAGATCATCAGGCGCTCACAACAGGAGGCCACCCTGCGGGCTGCGATCAAATCTAGATTATCAGGTGCGCCCAATAAAGAAGCCAACCTGTGGTTAACAGTAACGATAACAGTAGGTGCACACGGGGGCGCCGATCTCCCATTTTCCCGGCCGACGGTCACATATCATATCATAATCAGGATCCATATCACAGACCGTCCTCACAAACCCATGGTGACCCACTTCATCCCAATCCCACACAAGCAAAGCACAGCAATATCACAACACAATTAATTAAACATTGCAATTAAATGCAAACATATTGATCAGTTGAACATCATAATGAAAGGCACAATTTAACATCCATTCTCAAATGCAATTAAATAATTAAATAAATAATATTATCAATAAACAACAACGATAAAATAACACTAATAATAATAATAATAATAATAATAATAATAATAAACAATGATAATGAAAATAATTAAATAATACTAATAATGAGAATGAAAATAAATAAGTAATTATGTAAATAATTAAATAAATGATAAAGATAATAAATAATCAAAGTACTATATTTATTATGTACCAAATTATAAAACTAGTCTAAATAAACTTATTAATTATGTTGTTAATTAAAATTTAGTCTAATTTCTATTAAAATTTCGGCAGCATCTCCCCTAAAAATAAGACTATCTACCTGTTTAAATATCATAATAATATATTGTATATTTATCAATCAATACACACAGCCCATCCATCGGGCAATTCCAATCAACTAATCCCGTCCGCCATAAATTTATTTTTCTATCATTCGATCAATCATTTCAGACAGCCAATCAGCTTCAAGCTACAGATATCATCCATCACACTTACATATACACACTTAATAATCTCAAATCAACTAATTAACAATTTATATTAACCTCTAAGCGTGATTCAATAATATTGTTAATTGCCCCTATAACTATTTACTTTAAATTATGATTTCCCCTAACGATATTTATTAAAATTCCTAAATTGACTTACATAAATATTAGCCAGAAATTCTTATCTCATTATTAAACCTCCTAATTATAATTATAGCGCATGTAATTTATTTGTCAATGTTCTAAACCAATTTGCTATTACGTTATTCTAAAGAACCTAAACCAGTTATCTAATCATATTCGCTATCGCAATTACCACATACTAACCAATCTAATCTTATTTACAAAGGACTATAAATGTTCTATATATTTTAAAGCTATTTCTATACCTAATTTCTTATTATTCAACTTAATCTATTTAATTACTCAATTAGATTCATTAATCAATTAATTCTTTTTTTATATGTATAAAAAAAAATTGAGAATTTAGTCTTAGCGCGTACCAATTAAGAATCGGGCGACGATTCCGAGATCAGCGTGAAGGGAAGAAAATCCTGTCTATCGAGGCCTCACCGAAGTGTCGCCGGCCGGTCACCGGACCGCCGCCGCCGCCGCCGTGCACGGTGGCCGGAAAATCAACACCGCCCAGAAAATTGCAAGGTCACCACCACCTGACTCCAATTTTCGCGAGGAGTTCAAATCTACCATCGGTTTGATGAGGCAGTGGCTCGTTTGGCCGGATCGACCTCCACAGTCACCTTGAAGCCGCCATCCATGGTGGTTCGTCAAAACTCAAGCAAAATCACAAATCAATGGAGGGGAATTGTTCACGTGGAGGAGAGGAGTCGATCGAGACCTTCAGTTCACCTTGAGCCCGTCGGAAATCGCGAGAAGTCGCCGGAGATCAAAGGGTATGACTGTCGGAGGAGATGATCTCGATTCGCGCCGCTGAAGGTCCAATCGGAGCGAGGGGAGGTTGGAAACGTGACCAGCATCGCCAGAAGAACCGATCGCCGCCTTCATCTTGTTGAACGGTGGCCGGAAACGCGAAGGAGAGGGAGAGGAGAGACTGTCGCGCGCGCAAGGAGGAAGAAGGGAAAAAGAAGGAGAGAAAAGAAAGAGAAAGAAAAGGAAGGAAGGAAAGTGGGCTGGGCCATTCCGGTTCGATTCAAACCGGTTCGGTCCGATTCAGTGATTGGTCTTATTTGTTTGGTTTTCGAGTTTTTCACTCGGTTTTCGGCCTAATCGTATGGTTTTCGAAAAAATCAATTTGCGTTTCGAGTCCGGTTCAATTTATTTTAATTATTTTAATTAGGTTTCATAACATTTCCTCCATTAACTAAATAAGAATAAAAAATATAGTTAGTAATCATATTTGATTTTTAGGAAAATTAATTTATATATATATATACCTACTAGATTAATTGCTGGACTTTCAGTTTATTACTCGAGAATTTAACTGTTCTCGATTCAAAGTTTTCGACATTATATTTGGGCTTGGGCCCAATTTGCAAAATTTGAACTCGAATTAAAACTATTCACTATTTATGGCCCATACCGTCAAAAATTCAAATTTTGATTTTAAAAAAATTCAAAGGTTTCGAAAATAAAAATTCGGGGTGTTTCGGTATTAAATATTTCATATGAAATAGACAATTATAGAAGCTGCAATGGGCAAGTTAGAAGGTAGTTAAAAAATCAAAAGGGACAAGAAACAGCATAATATGTAAGTTAGAAGCTACAAAAAAATATTACTAGGGTCGATGTATTACTGCAAGCCAAACAAAAATCCAGAAAAACAATTGAGTAAAATTTATTCTGCAATTCCCATGAGTAAGGTTAACATCAGCTACTTGAATCCATGAACATCAATGTGCAATTCATATTTTGCGTTTCCAAAGAATTCTAATCCCATTCCATTCCCATTCCATTCCCAATTACAATAATTGCTTAACAATGGGTAGAAAAAAAAAAAAAAAAAAAAAAAAACCTGAAACCAATGCTTTACCCACCCCAATGTGACACCAGCCGCCCCGCCCCACCTCGTTCCTCCTATTTCTATACAATGCTTCTTCTAACATGGATTTTTCTGATGTAGTAATGATATTTTAGGGGTCACTTAACGGGTGACTTAAGAGAGACCTGTCACCTTCTACTTCTTACTCTACTTATAACAAAGAGTGAAAAAAAAAAAAGCTAAAAAGCAACATAAAAATTTCATGCTGCTTGTTCATCAAGGAGACTATGGTCAGAATTACTAATCTCAATGTGCTGAAGACGACACATTATTTGTCAGTTCGGCTATCTGATTCTCTTGCTGTTTTTTCAGATAACTCTGAGCAGTTGCAGTTACAATCTTGAAAAAAAAGTTCAGGAGCATAAGCCACACAATGGTGTTCCATAAAGCAGCAAATGAGAAATCCCATTTTTTCATCTGGAAAAACCAGACAATAAACCAAAAGGCGCAAAGTCAAATCAGATTAGTAATACAGGTAACTTATTGTGTATATCCATACAGCATATGTTTGAAACTAAATTGAGCATTCTATGGTTGATTCACCCAAGGACATAGTATACAGTTAGATGAAGTTAATAAAGTACCTTGTTATTAGAGGGTAGAGGTGGCACAGGTGCCATATATTTTTCTTTAATTGCATGGAGTTTGGCTACGAGATCAGGCAGGATAGAAGCCAAACCAGGTACGAGACTGAGTATCATGATCAACTCATTCTCAATCCAGTTAAGGAGCTGATTATTGCAGACAGAGATAATGAAAACCGTCTGCAGAAATCAATCAAACAAAGAATTAACCAGAGAGCATCTGAAACATTTCATCGAGGAAACAAAAAATTTCACTCTTTATTTCCCTCCTACCTCAATTATCTAAAGCACTATGGTTACAAGGAGAAATTTAAAGCAATGTACAAGCAGCAAACTACAGAACTACAGCTTCCATCTAGAAGCACAAAAAACTCATCTTAAAATATTAACTGCTCCAACATACACATATACTTTTGAGCATTAAATCCTCCATAGCACAAACCTGTATATGAGTCTTGACAAGTGCCTTTCCAATCAATGTTGCGAGAAAAAACTTCCAAAATGAAATCCCAAATTGTCCACACATAATTCCAGCAAGGTCGAATAGAGGATTTGGCACCTAAAATATTAGAGTTTATCAGCATCACGTGTTAGTAAACTATGTAAAAACACATCATAACTTGAGGTCCATTTTTATGCAACAAATCGTGTTTTGAGGACGAATATAGAGTAAAATAAATGATAAGTAGGTCTGGTGTTCTGCTGTTAATAACTGGGGATTTTCATATATAAATAGTAGGGGTTTATTTGAGAGAACTTGCTAGTCTGAATAAAAATTTCAAGTGAAAGCAGGAAGACATGCAAAATTTCCATCAGCAATCGATGTGAACTTTAAACAATCTCATCTTTTTACAAAAGAAGTATATCAGAACAATTCTAGGTGTCGGTTCTGAAATACTGAAAGCAATTTTATTGAAATTTACCGATGTGAAAGCTTCTGAAGGTCATAAAGCTGCTTTATGGCAAGAAAACTTTATCGAAGGAGAGTAAGAGCTTCGAAAGCAGGTATAGGTAAGTCATCGCTCAAAGGAAAAAAATTGTCATACATCCATTTATATGGACTACTAGAAAAAGTAGATAGCAAGACAAACTAACCGAGGCAAGTAACAGAATTGTGAGGAAGTTCAGATGTTGAGCATGTGATAGAAGCCAACGTTTAATTGTATTAAGGTGAGTAGCTATTATTCCATTATCTTCAGATGAGGAAGCATTAAATTCTTCCATGGCTTCTAATTTGTTGCCCGATATGCTTGCTGCATGAAATAAACAGTTGATTAAAATAAAATCCACAGTAAAAACATTTCATCTTATATAAATTACAAGGACAAATACAGTAATTAATTCACTGAGATAAAAAGAAGTACCAATTGTTATTCACTAATATTTAAACACCTATCTATGTTTCTTGTGTCAGTTTCCACCACTGCCTTTGACATTTGACCACAAGCAGCAAAGGAAGAAAATGTAATTATAATGATATGAGAATATTCATTCTTAAACTAGACATCATACAATAACCAAGGTCAGCCTTCCTATATTTTATTGCTTCAGGAACATATGGGATGTGGGTAACTATAACTCTTGATCTGTAACAACCCCCCACCCCAAAAAAAAAAAAAAAGGTTAGGACATGAGCGGGACCAGGACAGGAGCATTTAAATAGCAATCCATTCTCCACTTCCTATTGTTGGCAAGCCTTACTTTATATGTGTGTTTACTGCTATAGCAGACATGTTGCAAGATCATTTGGTATATTTATGGAGATGCTATGCTCAATACTAAGCAGTGTTATCCAGCAATTTGAGATTTTAGAGCACATCAAGATATTTGGTCATTTGGACATCAGGAATATTAAAATTAGCATTCTTAAATGAAGACCAAATCACCAATCTTTGCCACACAAATCTCATTTCAGATTCTGAACAATTGTATTTTCTTCCCACCAAGTGATTCAAAGAAGCAGACTCCCAAAGTCACTAAATTTCTGAACAAGAATGTTTTCCCTCTTCTCTTTCCAAATACCAGAGCAATCCACAATCTGAGTAGCCTAGCTATGAAGTAACTTGGCATGCACAGAAATAGGATACATAAAGAAGGTGCCATCTAACCTCATCATCTTTAGGAGAACAGCATTCGGCACAATAACCTATAAAATACTAGTTCTCAGATCATTAAAAAAAAAAAAGGGACTCTTGCAGGGGTTGGCGCTTTCAGAAGTCAAGAAGGTTTCAGAAACCAATTCGTGCAATATAATGCAACCTTAGAGTGTTCTTATTCCTATGAAGTTTATATTGACCCTTTTGAGTAGAGTCTTAACCGCATGATTAGGCAATTACAAGTAAACTACCGAACATGAAATTTAAAGCATACCTGCTCTGGAGATAAAATAAGGAGGAAGCTCCCCAAGTGCAGTCCCCAAACCCCATAGAACAGCCTCTATTTGGACCTGTGGCAATATGCTGCTAAGTGGGACACGCAACCCATGTGATGATGGAAAAACTGGGTCTCCAAATTCACTGCAATCTTTGTCAAGCCATGAAGGACCTCTTTTCAGCTGTATTGTATCATATACAGCACTTTTTAGATCAACTCGGCCACACTGCATTGCTTTTATTGTGAACAGGGCAATATGAGGGCCCAGATAAAGGACAAAAGTGTGCAAACCAGACCCTGAAAATTAATGTGTGTAAGAAAAAGAGAGAGATTAAATTGGGAAAAATAAAGATCTGTATGATTAAATTGAGAAAAAATAAAGATCAGAGAATTTCTTTGATGAATAAACTACATAAATGGGTCTGAAAGTTCAAGCAATACTAAACGGCAGCTGCCACAACTTCAGAAGCACAGTACATAAATGAGAACCATGCAACTTTGAATTCAATAGATCAAAGGAAAAGGAAAACAATGAAACAAGGCATTATAAAGCAGAGTTCTATCATAAATGAATCTCAGTAACACTAATCATGGATGGGGACATAAAGAAACATGGCCATAAAAAAAAATTAACCACCATGCTGCAGATGAAGATATGCTTATCATCCAACTATGAATGCAATGTTTATCTCTCATTCTTACAACTCATATCATGAAGCAAATAAAATACAATAAAAGTACCTCCTTACTTGACATGATACATCAATCCTTTGAAAGAAATTTACTGTTACATTATTGGAGGGTCTTCTAACCCAAATTAATAGCTAAGTCAAAAAAAATCTGTAACACACTAATTTCTGCTGGAAGCATTTTGATACTGAGCATGCCAGAGCTTTATAGAAGAACTTCCTAGTCCAAAAATACTAAAGACATTCAACTAAAGCTGCCTCCAAAGTTAAATCATTTACATTGCCAGGGTTAATTCTCCTACATACTGCTCTTGATATATCCAAATAAATTGCTTACCAAGACCAATTGAAGATGCAACTCCAAGAGCAATCCACCATAATCCAAACCGAATATAATGAGAAAATTCCTCGATATGCTGCAAAAACTTGACATGAGGTAATCACTATTCCCAAATCCCAATATCTTGTTAGCAATAAGACGATAGATCATAAGAAGGATTTAATACCAACAAAAGGAAAAAGCTCAACCACAGGGCCTGTCACAAATGCAGTGACAATATTTCATTTTTTTGACTTGTGCTCCCTTTAGTAAGGAGATAATAGTAGTACAAATACACAAGCAAATAAAATCTTACACAGGGCAATGGAAGTAAATTTGCTTTAACAGGAATGTAGAAAAACCTCAGACAATCTGAAAACTATGGTTACCTTTTCATGAGGGCCATCAATGGTGACTAGTAGAATTCCAAGGGCTGCCACCACAGTGCTTATAAGCATTAACCAGCCACCTTTTGCCAAAAGATATAATATTGATTGTTTGCAATATTGAATCATAGCCAGAATGAAAAACTTTAATGTTTTGAATGGTTGTGTTGTTAGTGTCAGATTTTCTAGTTCCTGTTGATGCCTCTCATGAAGATCTGCAAAATATTTGGTAGGTGTTAAATCAAATCTGGATACTTTATGGTGTTTCTTCTTCACCCAAGTCTTGAATTAAAAAAAAAAAAAATTACAATGACCATAAAATTTTCCAATTAACGTAGATAACAACATCATTTCGTCCAAAAAGAATGCATTAGAAAGCATAATGATAATGCTAGTAAATTAAAATTTATCCAGAGCATAAAATCAACCATTCACATCATATGAATGACAGTAAAACAAAAACGTACTCAACCTAATAGATGCTCCTTGTGCAGGCATGGAGAAGTAAGGGACGAATATCTTATACTTTGAATGTTCTACTTTCTACATTTGTCGCCTATATGGCTGTGAAGTGTTCACCAGAATCCCAATTTACCATGATGACGCCTAAACGGTTTAGATTATCCTGTTTAGAGCTACAAGTTCTTCATCCTTTCCATGTTCCTTTTCAGCAATCAAACCTTATAACCAACAAGTTCTTCATCCTTTCCATGTTCCTTTTCGGCAATCAAACCTTATAACCTAGAACAACTAATCTCATGCTTTTTGATAGAATAACAATAATAGTCACTTTGATAGAATAACAATAATAGTCACCCTGTAGTTGCAATATACAACTATAGCAAGTGACAGTTGGTTATTAGCTAAACTACCAAATGGCAATTTGAAGTGCCTAAATCCTCAAAATATTAACTTCACTGGAAAACCACCTCTTAGAAACAGAAAAATCAAACTGTATTACAAATGTTGCAACACCCCCATTGAACAAATTCCAAGTTTTAGTCGGCATAAATTTATTTCCTTGACGAAGAACTGCGACTTCGGAGTTATTTCCCCTTTTCTTCGTATAATCTCTTTTTTTTTTTTTTTTTTTTTGGGCCGTTCGCAAATAAATGTCTACGACTACGAAAAACCTAAAACCATTAAAAATCCAGTGTTCTAAAATACCCACAAGCAAACTCGAGTTAATAGCAAAATTTACAATAGAATTCACTAAAAGCTAAAAAATCCGTTCAATTTAGACCAACCCATGTTAACAAAAAGCTCAAAGATGAATGCTCGAGCTGCTAAAAAAATTTGCTTTTTTTTTTTTTTAATCAAACCATAGATCGGATTAAGAGAGTTAAAGAACACATGGATCGAGTTCTAAGATACAGAATCCATAACAACAAGTCGAGCAAAAATCGAATTTCAAAAATAAGGCCGTGGTATCACGATTCATCTTTAAAAAACAAAACTTGGATACACAAGCACAAAATTAACAACGACAAGAGTATGAAACCATATTATACTAAATAAGGAAAATTTATTTTTGAAATTGAAGGACTTACCTGAGATTGATATGTCCATGTTTTGAGAAGATGAGGTCGCTCCTTTGCCGGACCCCATGACCATCAGATAATACAACAAAAAATCTCTATCCTTTTCTGCTTTTTCTGTAAATTATCCAACACAGATACTAAATGGGTATGTTGTGGGACAGATTTCGGTCTGAAAAAGAAAAACAAAAAACAGGAGGCAGGAATGAATTAATTTGTGGGATTTGCAACGAACATTTCTGTGCTGTGTGTTAATTTTGATGGTTTTGAAACAAATTGGAGATCCAAATATCAGAAGAAGGTCCGAAAATTCAGAGAAAGAAAGTGAGGTATAGGAGCTTTGCCGCGGAGATCTCGCAGCAGAGCTTTTATCGCTCTTCCTCTGTGAGATAAGACTTAGGAGTCGTCCATCGTCGCAACGCGTAATATTTCTACCCTGGTTATGGTAAGTAACCCTGCTTTTACTCGCAGAAAATACCGAGGGGTAAAATTTTATTTAAAATTTATACTCACTGATGGAGGATAAGGACATCCTGTTTAAACAAAAGATTTAATTCTCGAATTACTTCAATACCCCCAATTTAACCAATATTTAATTTTTTTTAGAATAAATATTTAAGTTTTTTAATTTTTCTTCTTGGAAATCATTAATTATTTTAGGTGACAATTGGAGTTGCTACTGTTATCAGGATTTCCAAATATTAAAAAAAAATACTAATAATTAATTTTTGTGGCACATGAATTATAAGAAATTAATTAACTCATTAAATTGATGAGAAAAATTAAATACGAGACACTAAAATAAAACAATAATCTCTAATTAATATGCTAATTATTTACTTTTTTATAGTAATTTTTGAACTTATTAGATAACTTTTAATATTGATTTATTTGATATATAAACTCGTCGATAGCTAAAAAATCTATTTTTTTAATATATTTTCCAATAGAGAATTTCAATTTATAGTTAAATTTAAATTTTTTATATGCCAACATTACCATATACTTTTATTATTCATTTATTAATGAAATGCTTTATAAAAAAATACAAACAAAATAAAGGTTTACAAAATAACGACAGCTGTCTCGTGTTTATTAGTTTACTTGTCATTCTTATAAGCTAATTAATACTTTTTTTTTTTTTTTTATCATTGTCATTTGATAGAAACACAGATGGTTGAGTACGAAAATGTATTTACGAGTTACTTAAGCAAAGTCATGCCTTCCTTGTAAAGCAAATGACAAATATTTCTTTTTGGCAAACCATCTATATGTATATATATTTTAATTTAAATGATACGTGTTCATCAAATGATCATCCATGAATGATGTGATAGGAATATCCTTGTTTTTTTTTTTTTTTTATTATGCTAATAATAATCCATTTATACCATTGGAATATCCTAATATAAAATATAGTTATAGAAATAAGTTAGCTGCTTGCTTTCTTGTTTGTTTGTCAATAAAGTTATGGGACTTGAAGCTTTCAAGAATTTTATCAATTTGCTAATTTCCGTAAAATGGCAATATTTAATCAAATAACAAACTTGCTTACCTTAATAAGGTATGCACAATCTATCGGTGTCAAATATTATTATTATCTATAATAAATTAATAATAATATCTTGAACAAAAAAGAATTAGAATACTGAGTGCAAGAAAATTTATGATAAATGTAAAATTATGATCTATTTAAATTTACTAATTTTTAATAATGTCATTAGTTTATAACCCTAATTTTCCTCTAAAAAATCAAAAAAATAATAAAATTTCGAAATTTTATTATTTTTTTGATTTTTTAGAGGAAAATTAGGGTTATAAACTAATGACATTATTAAAAATTAGTAAATTTAAATAGATCATAAATTTACATTTATCATAAATTTTCATGGAAATTAATGATTCAAATATTTATATTTGTGATAAATAAGAAATCCCTAAAATGATTATGCCAAATAGAAAAATCAATAGAATTTGCATAACTAGCTATTTTGAGTAATTAATTATTTTAGCAAGTTCAACATCTAGTTTATTATAAGGTTAACCAACTCTATTCTACTTTTTTTGGCTATTACAATTGGTGTTCTAACAAATTTTCAACAATAAATTGCTTATATTTATTTATTTATTAGCTAATATACATTTTGGTAATTTTAACGTACAACGTCCCTTAATTGTGGGTAGACCGACCCCAATTCCAATTCTACATACAAGTCAACGAGCGTGTGCAAGTCAAGCAAGGGATAAAGTAAGGCTTTGGTCAACAACAAAAGGGTCAAAAGCAAGGATTTTCTAATCTAAGGTACAATTAAGAACAAATCCATTCGATCTCATTTGCTTGAATCAAGATCGTCCATTTAGATGCTAATCACCACAATATTATTCAAAGGGATTTTATTTAAAAATAATAATATTCTTTCCGTCCACAGTCCACTATAATTAACATAATGTTGATTTTTATTTCATTACAATCACTCTCAGATATTACATTTACTATTTTTTATAATATATACATTAATAATTAATTTCGATGATTAGAGCATTATATAATATTAAATTAATGAAAAACAAGAATCATTAAACTAAATATATATCATTAACAGAAGTGGGCAACTAAATAAACTGAATTATGTCTTAATGGGGTGCACGTGGCGTGCATCATAAGTCACGGGAACACAGCATTTTTGTTTGGTTTTTTTAAGGGCTAAAATATTAAAGAAAGGGAGACTGTTTCTTATCTCGCTTCAGTTAGATTAATCTTTAAGCAAGTTCATTAACTATTATTATTAACTTTGAAAAATCTTGTGTTGCCCAAATTTCAATGTCTGTTTGATGCGTATTTCGTGGGGCGTTGGGACCAAAGAGACAGAACAGAAATGCCTTTTGCTTATTACAAAAGGATAGTTACGAAAACCATATCCTAACTGCAAAATAACTACAGAAACAACAATTTTATTAATTAAAACCAAGAGTCTTGCCATTTATAAAAAGAGACATCTTGTTTTATAGATGGTCTTCATTAAAACTTTTTTCGACTGTGTCTACGTATATATATTTAGGCCTCATGAAAGAAAAATAGAGAAAGTACTTTTTATGAGTATTCAAAACCATGTATATCTTTTTTTTTTTTTTCTTAAAAGGTTTATTTATTTCTTATTAAATCATTTATCATAAATTTTAAATTCTCCTATTCTTGCACAATCAAAATATGTTGTCAATGAAATTTGAAAAAAAAAAATATAATTAACACAGAAAAAAAGTTTTCTATTGATTTCTTGCATTAAAGGAAAAATATTAATTAATAATAATATGAAAAAGAAAAACAACATCTCTTAACGCCGTGGCATGTCCTCTCAAACTTGATCACGGGTTTGGAATTAGAACCTTTTCTGGAGGCCCATTTCAAAATTTTGGACGTATGATCCCTGCCCACAAAACTATGGGTCTAATGGGCTTGAAACATGGAACCATAAATTATTACAAATTTTCTTCAGTTAGGGGCTTGATGATGGGCCCATAGTAGGTCGACAACATGTAAGAGACGTACGCTAGTTGAAAGTCCTTTAATGAATATTGGTACACATATTTAAAATTCAAACACGTCCCATTTCAACATTTAAGACATATATGGAACTGTCTGTTGAAGACGACCTTTACTTTAATTAATGGGCTCCATAATTTGGTTTACACAACAACTTTTCTTTTCTTGTCGTTCTTTCTTTTTTTTTTTTTTTAAAAACTGTGACCATTAGTTATTACTCTTGGCACCCAAGCCATGCGCACAGAAATTATCTTAGCAGGGTCTTCTATTCTGTCCTATTCTTTCACTATCACAATCAAAAACGTAGAGATTTGTTCCAAAGAAAAAGATAAACACGGAGAGAAAAAAAATCTCCTCTGCGGCACTTTCGCTTTACATTCATTCATTCATGGAATGCGGTATCCAGGTTGTATACATGAACCAATATGATTATCTGGCATTGGACGACCATGATTTATTGTAAATTGAACATAGATTAATTAGGTATTCATGTATAATTAAGAGCAACTTGTATATATAATAGCCAATGAAACTTTGATTTAATGGCGAAAAGTGGAGGCAGCTAGGAATAGAAGATTAGTTTATGCCTCGTTTGTATTTATCCCGTCTTTACAAATAATATAAAATTACAACCAATAACCAAAAGTATTTAATATCTATTGTGGTAATACAATTAGGCTCCTAATTCTGCATGTGTGTACCAATATAATCAATGGACGCAAATAAAAATTCATACCCTTTAGCTTTATTATCTTTATATCCGCTAATGAATATTACAACCAAGCTGCTTTAAGGAAAGAATAAATCTTGAAAAAAAAAAAAAAAAAATTTTCCTCCTTCACTGGTGTTCTTTTTCTTTGGCTCTTTGCAGAAGAGAAGAATTAGTGAAAAGAGAAGATGGGGGCTGTGCAGTCCTTTATATCTTTTTGGCGTGGGAGCCATATGAAACTTCTCATTTAGAGACAGTCTACTTTTCTAAAACATCCTTATTTTATTTCTGTTTGCTTTTGTTTTATGTTTTATACTTGTTCTCCTATATATACCTTTCATGGCCAACAAGGAAAGTAGAATATCATTACCCCATTATGTAATTGTTAATTGTCGATGTTAAAGCAAAAGATTTTCTATTTGGAATATTTTTTAATCTATATTATAATTAAATACTTCTCCTCTCTTTAATTTATTACTATTATTATTCTGCGTTAGTTCGATGTTGTTGTTGAAAATTATACATTTTGGATAAAAATTTAGAAAGAATTCTTTAGAAGCTAATTAGCAGTACTAATCTTTAATTTAAGGCGTTTAATGTTTCAAAGACTCAAAGAACACGAAATGTATTGCTTCCATTAAGATTACGTGATAAGATGCATATGTTTATTTCAGTAGTTGGAAATTGTCAAGACTGGATTGAGAGGTTCAGCTTACTTCTAACTATTATTGAGTTTTTTTTCTTAATTAATAAAAATTTTGTGCTCTTACTCATCAAAATTAGAAAAAAATTTTATAATTTTGAAAATTCGAAGTAAGAGATATTTGATTTTCACTGCCACTGAGTACGAGCAAAAACCAAATGGCACGTAACTGTTATGTTGATAAGAAAAGGTAAATAATTTGATGTAGCAGCAGAAAATAAGTGAAATGTAAAAAGAAAGGAAGAGACAAGCTGTTGGTTGCGACCTTTAACTTTTTTAGTTGTCACGTGGGAGTTGGAAGCTAATGGTCAAGAACTATATTAGTAGCTGTGAAAACTGAAAACTGGTAGTAGTACTTTTTGTGGTTATCTTCTTACATTACAAACAAAGAAAATTTGACCAAAATTCATTTTATCGTTAGGTGAGAAAAAATGTCTTTTCCGCTTTATTAGATTCATAAAATCCAAATTCTAAATCAATAGCTCGTGACTCTATCAAATAGTACTGTTTTCTAAATAATACCAACTAAAATTATATTCATCAACGTTAATCGTGTAAGTCCCAGACATGAAGCTTTCTCTATTCTAATATATATATATATATAATGAATATTTATATATTTTTATTTTATTAATTAGAGTCTGATTTTTCAGGATTGACGAAAGTTTACAATATGCAGTGTGTTACTCTGCCCAGGCTAGTTAATTCTGGGTAGTTTTATTTCTGGGTGCGAACCCTCCTTTGTATGAAAAAAACTTTACAATATAAATTTTTTTTATTATTTTATTCAAGGAGGCCAAAATAGGTCAAAATTTAGATTTTATTTTTTTAATTTAATGGTGGATCATACTTGATTAGGGAAAAAATACAAACTATTTAATTATTTTTAGAAAAAAATTACCGCTTGTTATCGAAAATTCAGTAATTCTACGTTTAAATAATCATTTAATAAATTCAATAAGATCAAATAAATAAATACTAGTGAGAAAAATAATAGGAGACACATAAACCTTAAAAGAATTGCTATCAAACTCATAGTAATTAATACCCAATTAATTACACCGAAAGTAAATGTCTTATTCTCTCATAATTTCTTTTTCTCTCCAGTCTTATATCTTTCTTACAATAAATAGGGGCAAAGCTAGACTCCAAAACTAGAGGTGGATGGCGGCTCCCCCAGTCCCCCCCTACTCGCCACTCACAATAGAATGAGCCATATTTGTACACTACCAAAACAAAGTAAACAATTTTGTCGACTTTGCACCCAAGCAAAGTAAATCAAGCTTTGCCTCCAAGACGAAGCTTCCCAAAGTACAAATAGCAATTATTCTCTCCGTCTCGTTTTATTTATATAATTTGATAAAATATATATATTAAAAATTTAGTCAATAAAAATTATTTTACTCTTTTTCATTCCTAAATCATTAAGATATTAATAAAAATATTTCATTTAATGAACAATCATAAAGATTATTATGAGAAAAGTAATTGTTTAAATATATAAGTTTATAAACTTTGCAAATATTTTGTGACATCTAAAAAAGAATAACAAGCAAAAAAATGAAACGAAGGAAATATTAATAAAGAAAATAATAATTGTACCCTCTGTTTTGTAAAAAAAAAAAAAAATACTTTACTATTATTCTTTTAAAAATAGATTGTTTTCCTCTTATTTTGAACCCATTACTGTAAATTATACTCTGTCTAATATTTGCTTGTGGAGAGAGATTTTTTTTTTTTCTTCAAACTACCCTCTCTCTTTCCCTTTCAAAACACTTCATTGTCAAAAACCAAATCTTATCCATGGAAGAAACACAAGTAGGCTAGCTAATATCCATGAAAGAAGAACCTTTTATATATCATTCGGCTGGGTTTTCAATTAAATCAATATCAATTATTTATATATTTCTACCTGAGGAGCTACAAAAGGCAAGGTTTAACAAGTCGCTTTTCGTTTATTCAAAGCCCAAGCAAGATAAAAAGTCTAGAAGAGCTAATTAAAATAGGTAGAATCGAGAGAAAGAGAAGCTGCGGATGGTGGAGAAGAAGAGAAGAGGGAATGTTTTGCTTTTATATTTTAACCAGGGTCATTAATATCATTTCACGGTTAAAATCGGAAAAAATGGTGAGAATGTGGACATAACGTAACAGACTAAAAATAGAAAAATAGAAATATAGAGATAGGATTATAATTTGAAGAGAGCAAACTATCCCGTCCACAGTATGTATTGACCTCACGTGATATAATTTGACTATGATGCGCTCTATGTGGTACAGCAGTTGTTACTGAACAAAGCTGGTCAAGGAAATCATCGGAATTCGGAAATAACAAAAGTGGGAGACATTACAACAGATTTAATTTCTGAATTATAAGACTCGACCAACAAGTGTCAACATACGGATCGTACATTCCTTTCTTTTTACGTATTTCTATGTATAATTCTATTTATTTTATTTAGGTCAAGATTTAGTCATAGGGTTGACATGGAAGAATCTGGTTCCTTCGTTACCAAATGCACCATAGTAAGGACCCAAAGTCGTTTATTAGGACCCCACACTTAGTTTGCTATTGCCTTGCCCACCGCTACCATTGGATTGGAGACTGGACTGGAGAGCCAAGCCCAAGAGTCTGCGCATTGCAAGTCAATAGATCAACAAAATATTACTGCCTTAAACACGCGACACTCAAGGTAACTTCCTCAATTATTAGCTTTAAATATCATCTTTCCTTCCATTTTTCAACATCAGTTCCTCTCTTCAAGAACCTTTCTTCTGTTTCTCTTTTTGACGTCCTCCTTTTTTTTTTTTTGGGTTGGGTATTGTTCTGCACTGTTGCTGCAGAAAGTAATGGAAGGGTGCTGCTGTCAGACTAAGACTAAAGCCAAAGGCATGGCGGAAGAAAGATTCAAAATCAAAGGGAAAGTAGTGTTGATGAAGAAGAACGTTTTGGACTTCAATGATGTTACAGCTTCATGTTTTGATCGGATTCATGAGTTGTTTGGCAAAGGTGTCTCTATCCAACTTATCAGTGCCGTCAATCCAGACCCAGGTTATAGATTCTTCTCCTTCTTCTTCTTCTCTTTTCATTGTCTTTTCTGGTTAAGATTTTTGCATGCAATGAAAGAGCCAAAAATATGTATACGGACAAGGAGAATGGTGCGAAGGTTCTTGAATGAAGACAAACGTCTTCTGTTTTATGTAACAGGAAGTACCTCTACTAATAAGCAGAAGAGGCATTAGAAAGAGATATATATATATATATTTTTATGAAATTTTCAATGCTCAAATAGCTTTGGAGTTTGGACATTGTAGTTTAATAACGACAATGAACTTTCTCAAAGCTAAAATTATTAAACTTGGTGACGGTTTTTTGGTTCAGAGAATGATCTGCGAGGGAAGCATGGAAAGGTAGCATTCTTGGAGAGCTGGGTAAAAAAAATAACACCGATGGCAGCTCAAGAGACAGAATTCAATATTACTTTTGACTGGGATGAAAGCATGGCTGTTCCAGGAGCTTTCATAATTAGAAATCACCATCATAGCCAGCTATACCTCAAGACAGTCACATTAGAAGATGTTCCTGGACATGGTAGGGTACATTTTGTCTGCAATTCATGGGTCTACCCAGCTCATCGTTACAAGTATGATCGAGTATTCTTCTCGAACAAGGTAATAATACATTTTGGTATTGTATCTTCAATATTCCCACTAGTTTGTAGTCGGTATTTTTGTCGTGATTGTTACTCGAAACCTGATTACTGAAGGAGTTTTATTCTCTTTCTCAATTCTATGGCAAAAGTCACAATCTTCATGTATTATTCCTACAGGAATGGAAATTTCCCAGATTGTCATTTCCTTAAAAGATAGGAGCTGCATGTTTTTTCTGATATTGGTGTTTTTCTGTCATAATGTCAGCGTCCATTGCTTTAGTTAAGTGTTACTTAGGATGCGATCAGGACTAAAAGGTGGATTCACTAACAATTTTGCTATATTTATACTAGACCTACCTTCCATGCCAGACGCCTGAGTCCTTACGCAAATATAGAGAAGAAGAACTTATAAATCTGCGAGGAAATGGAAAAGGTGAGCTAAAGGAGTGGGATAGAGTGTATGACTATGCTTACTACAATGATTTGGGAAGTCCAGACAAGGGAAAAGAATATGCTCGCCCTGTTCTTGGTGGACCAGGAAAGTATCCATATCCTCGAAGAGGAAGAACTGGTCGGAAACCAACAAAAACAGGTAAAACCAAATCTAGATCATTTTAGATCCATACAAAGCTGTAATAGCAGGTGTTGACCTGGATTTCTACTCTGTTGCATACAGAATATGAATAAGAATTATTGATGACTGCATGACATTCTATTTGTGTTAGATGTGTTGATTCTAATAAAAAATGTTATTTATCACTGCACAGACCCTGATTCTGAGAGCAGATTGCCTCTTCTGAGTCTAGATATCTATGTTCCTAGAGACGAACGGTTTGGTCACCTGAAATTTTCAGATTTTCTTGCCTATGCTCTGAAGTCATTAGTTCAGGTATTACTGCCAGAGGTTAAATCCTTATGTGACAAGACTATAAATGAATTTGATTCCTTTGAAGATGTTCTTAAGCTCTATGAAGGGGGTCTTAAGCTTCCAAATGCGGCTTTAACCAGTAAAATACGGAAGAGCATCCCATGGGAGATGCTCAAAGAACTTGTTCGTAATGATGGTGAGAGATTCCTCAAATTCCCAATGCCTGATGTAATCAAAGGTATAATAGACCCACCTCCTCCCCCACCTTTTTTTTTTTTTTAAATTCGCTTAGAATTCCATATCTGTTTGAAATTTTACTTTCATGGTATATTTCTAGCGGACAAGTCTGCGTGGAGGACAGATGAAGAGTTTGCACGAGAAATGCTCGCCGGAGTCAATCCAGTCATCATCAGTCTTCTCCGAGTAGCCTAACTTCTCTTAAACCTGGTAACTTTTCCGGTTTATGGACTTTTAGCCCTTATATTTACTAAAATCTACCTGCAGGAGTTTCCTCCAACCAGCAAGCTAGACCCTAAAGAATTTGGAAACCAGAACAGTACAATAAGGAAAGAGCACATAGAAGGGAACATGAATGGTCTCACAGTAGATCAAGTACTAAACAAAATTCATTTCTTTGCATCTTTATTCATATTAAAAAACCAATGTCTCAATCTAAAAACAAAGAAGTTGATTACCTAAAAGTGGAATTTTTTTTTTCCTTAGGCAATCAGAATCAACAGGTTGTTTATATTAGATTATCATGATGCATTGATGCCATACCTGACGAAAATAAACTCCACAACCACAAAGACATATGCTACAAGAACGATCCTTTTACTGCAAGATGATGGGACCTTGAAGCCATTGGCAATTGAACTAAGCCTCCCACATCCTCAAGGGGAACGCCATGGAGCAGTCAGCAAAGTTTTCACTCCAGCACAACATGGTGTTGAGGGCTCAATCTGGCAGCTGGCCAAAGCTTATGCTGCTGTAAATGATTCCGGATATCATCAGCTAATTAGCCACTGGTACGATTCATGAATGAGGCAAGTTAGCGGCACAACGTAGAACCTTGTTCTAATTCAAGAATGCATAAACGAAAGCTTCTAACTTCGTTTGCAGGTTGAACACACATGCTGTAATAGAGCCATTCATAATTGCCTCAAACAGACAGTTGAGTGTTCTTCACCCAATATATAAACTTCTGCATCCCCACTTCCGCGATACAATGAACATAAATGCCTTGGCTAGGCAGATTCTCATCAATGCTGGTGGTATCCTTGAGATTACTGTCTTCCCAGCCAGATATGCCATGGAACTATCAGCTGTTGTTTACAAGAACTGGGTTTTCACTGAGCAGGCACTTCCTGCTGATCTGCTCAAGAGGTAAATCATAGAAACTTGAACTTTAAAAACGCTCTCGTGTCCAAATTTTGAATCTTTAGCAAAACAAACTTTACCCGAATTTTGCAAAATTTCAGAGGAGTTGCAGTTCCAGATTCAAGCCAGCGTCACGGTCTCAGGCTTCTAATAGAAGATTATCCTTATGCAGTTGATGGTTTAGAAATCTGGTCAGCAATTGAAACTTGGGTTGAGGAGTATTGTGATTTCTACTACCCAACAAATGACTTGGTTCGTAACGATAGTGAACTTCAGTCGTGGTGGACAGAGATCCGCAATGTAGGCCATGGTGACAAGAAGGATGAACCATGGTGGCCTGAGATGCAGACACGAGCTGATCTTAAGCAAACATGCACTATAATCATATGGATAGCTTCAGCGCTTCATGCAGCTGTTAACTTTGGGCAATACCCATATGCTGGCTACCTCCCTAACCGTCCGACAGTAAGCCGCCGTTTCATGCCTGAGCCAGGTACCTCCGAGTATGCTGAACTTGAGAAAGACCCAGAATTGGGTTTCCTGAAAACAATCACAGCCCAGCTACAAACCCTCCTTGGCGTATCCCTAATTGAGATTTTATCAAGGCATTCAACTGACGAGGTTTACCTTGGGCAGAGGGATACTCCCGAATGGACTTCAGATCGTGAACCCCTGGCAGCATTCGAGAGATTTGCAAAAAGACTGTCAGTTATTGAAAACAAAATTATGGAAATGAACAATGATGAGAAATGGAAGAACAGAAATGGTCCTGTAAAGGTTCCTTACACCTTGCTCTTTCCTAATACCTCAGATAAATCGAGAGAGGGTGGACTCACTGGCAAGGGAATTCCTAACAGTATCTCTATATAATGTATTGATTTCTTTTATCGCATTAGTAATTAAATTTTGAAACCGTAAGCTGTTAAAAGTAGTCTTTTGAAAATTATGGTAGCCAAGTGATTTTTATTTCAATATTTATTTTGTTCTCTCCTTAATAAAAGGCAAGTATATCTACAGAATTTTAGGTTAATCGGATAGAATGTTAGCCCAGTTAAGGTCAAGTTCACTGGCAAAAGTGTATGATTTGTAAAGGGAGTATAGGTGGATAAATAATGTTTACTTGTGATTGTTCTGTGTAACTTAATTTCTTTTAATTTAGAAGATATAAGTGAAGTAAAACTAGCTGTTTTTTTTTTTTTTTTATATCACTTGTCTGCAGCACACTAGGCTAAATCTAACCCCACTCATACCGCATTAAACTAATAAGAAGGAAACACTGTATGCGATGATTTTCTCTGTTCATAATAATCGAACATTCGACTTCTTACTTAAAGGGCACAAGTCATATCCCCGTTAGTTAAATGAAGCATGACTTGGATATTGAACTTGCTGCCATTGAATTAAATCATCCACATGGTCTGTGCCATTTGTATAAATTGATCAAACCTTTTACTTTTTTGTTTAATTGCTTCTATGATCAATATGGAGCTTTATCTCTTTGTTTGTTTGTGCATTCGGACACAGTACTTTCACCATGTAGCCAAACTAGCCATATCCATGGCCCACGTAGCCTAACTAGCTCACTGGTCACAACTTTTGGAGTTGGCTACTGGGGCTTGCTCCGAGGATAATTGGGCTTGGCGCTGTTATCGGGTCCAAGATTGATAGCCAATTTTATTTGTTAAACTAAACTTGACAAAAAAAATATTTAGATTAAAATTTTAGGTGAATTTTTTAATTCATTAGAGGCTTTTATAGGCGCAAATAGTACTGTCATTACACAATAAGAGGTAATTCATTGACTCATTAAATTGATAAAAAAAAACTGTGATTGATAGGGTTCGAACTCGAAATTTTCCATTCATCATATAAATGAGAAGACTAATTAAACCACTGTTTAATTAATAAATTTTATGTGAATTTAATTGATTAATAAAAAAGAATTTTTATAGCAAATCAACAATAAATAATTAAAGTTGTCTTTTCATGACTATTATTTTTAAAATTTCAAATTACTTTAATCTCTTTTATTTTAAGTTTAACCGGTGTCGGTTTCAAAAAATTAATAAATAATTATTTAATTATAGTTAATTAATTATTATAAAAGTATAGTAATTGTTTAAACTTTGAGAGTGAAAGGGACATCAATTTTAATTAATCACTTGTCTCTAATAAACATTAGACGAGAACGATATTATAAAGTAAAATTAAATTAAATAGAAGCACGCGTTAATATCAATCTGCAATCGTAAATTTCAATATACAAAATATTATAATAATCAACAAGTGATATGCTGAGTGATGCGATTGAAGGTAGTCCTTATCGTTAAGAACACCTAACATACAACTAATATATATATATAAAAAAAAAAAAAAAAAAAAAAAACTGTTTTAACGAATAATTAAAATATGATTTGATGGATCTCTTTAGTTATACGGGAATAAAAATTAATGTTTATTTATATATTTGAAAATATTCATCTGCACTAAAAAACCAATTAACATATGAGATCAAGATTAATTAAATTAATAATGAAAGAGACAGGCATTTATAAATGCCACACAATCACCACACCATCAATCCATTACATCATATGCTTTTTAATCTTTTTTTGAGTACGACAACAAGGCAAGGCAGCAGTGCCTTGCAAATCGTTATATTGTGAGTTGGTGACACAGCACATAAAAGTGGACTAAATATTTATAAAATCTGCATTATTGCTATAGCTATCTCCATTATATTTGATTCGAAGCTTCTACATAATACCAAATTTCGTGACACTTAATTTTTTATAAAATTTATTACTTTTAAAGTTATGAATTTTAATAACATTTTGTATATCTTCAAACTTGTAATAATAGTTTTTAGTGCATTTAATTATTTATATAAAATGTTAATTTTAGTGACGGTTGATTTAACTTTTGGAATAATAAATTTAATAGTTTTTGACAATCTAATAATTTTTTAATGGATTTAATTTTATAAATTAAAATATTTAAAATAATGATTTTGTATGTTAAAAAGTTTAGTCTAAATAAATTTATACGTTATTTCATGTATATATACATGGATCTTTTTTATTGTGCTTGTCAATCTGGGAATATAAAATAATAATTAACGAACTTTTTTTAAATTTTACCTGTATATATTAAATATATTAATTATTAATAATGTGAGATAAATGGTAATTTAGTTAAATTAATGAATTTTTTTTATATAATTTGAAAAAATTAATTGTTTTTTTTTATCACTTTATAAGAATTTTAAATGACTTGAGTAAAATGTGAAATAAACCACATCGTAATGAAAATTTAAAATGTTGAAATTTTAAAATGAAACAGTAGGCATATACAGGAATTGAAAAGATACAATTTTTTATTTTATGCGGATACCATATACAAACGTCATATTACATTCCACTGGGCGATGCCAACACGACATTTAGTTTGGTTTGTTGTATGTACATAAAGTGGGCCAATACAATTACCCAACCCTCAATTACAAGATTTTGATTGGAATAATTTTGATTAGGCTCCGACGGGTGCGGTTGCAAGCATAGAATCAATTTCACTCCTAGTGCGGCTGATTCTTTGTTCGCCACTGTCCTTTCCACTCCCCAATATTTCTGGAATTACCTGTGCAAGCTTGTTTACGTTCTCTAATACATAATCTGCTTCCTTGCTCTTCACAGTTTTGCCAACCAGAACTGTCCTAAGACCCATAGCTTTCCCTGCCGCCACATTTCTTGCGTTGTCGTCGAGAAATAACTGCTCATAGAAAACGACAATGCGTTTTAATACCGGTTTGGGGAAAATTAATCAGAGAACGAGAAGTTATCTAGTTTTTTGGCAGCTTACCGTGCGGCGAGGATCAACGTTGGCAACTTGGAGAGCAATCTTCATGGCGTCCATTGAGGGTTTGAGAAGAACAGGGAATTCATCAGGCCGTGTCGATTTGGAGAGATTTGGATTCATTGTTTCAAAGCATATGATTTGATCGAAGCAGTCTTCTAATCCTAATCTTTTTAGGACCTTAATCGCGTGAACTCTGTCTGAATTGGTGAATATCTGGAGAACAAGAATGAGACGGTCAAACTTAAGCAAAGAAAATTGGAAAATTCAAGAATTGTTTGATTTTCCTGAAACTCACGATTTTTCTCTGGGTGATGCTTCGCAGGATGTTACGTAATTGTCCGTTTGGCTTTATTAAATCATAAGGCAATCTTCCGTGCACGACACTGGAAATTCGAAGCAGAAAACAAAAAATTAGGTGGCTTAAATTTAATATTTAGAAATCAAGTTGCAAATATTAAAATCAAGAGATTTCAGTATTTTCCTAATTTACCTGTGATAATCATCAGCATCGATATCATACCCCAAAGCCTGGAATATAAATTATTTTTGGAGAAGAAAAAATCAGAAAAATAAAATCATGGCAAAGAAATGAATTCATTTATCGTTCTAAAGATTAATTACCCTCAAACCGGCTAGAGAGCTTCCATAAGTTTTAAAGAGCTCAACTCGGAGAGTTGAAGCTTTGTTCTCTGGAAATCCACATTTTTCAACAAGAAAATCTAGAACAAAATGAGAGAAAACAAATCAGCTTTGTTTCGTTCTTAATTATATAAAAAAATAATTAAGACCTTGCAGAACATCTGAGTACCATCGATGTTCTTCCTTAGAGCTTCTGCTATTCCCAGCTTCGAAGAATACAGAGTGTCATCCAAATCTGCTTCAAATTTAAAGAAATCAATTAAAACAAATGCGATAATAAGCCTTTCTTCTTTTAAAATTTCATGATCTGTAGTCTGTAGTATAAGAGAAGAGAAGAAAGAGTACCGAAGATGAGGCAATCAATAGGAGAGCTGGTTTTGCCGTAACAATCCATAGACGAAGACGAAGACGAAGACGAAAGAGATAAAACGAATGAATTTTGTTAAAAGAACACTTGGAGGAAGGAGAAGTAGTTTTTACTTTGTGTTATTTTGGAAGTCAGGCAGGCAGAGGATTTGCAGATGGCAATGTTAACTTAATTTATAAGGAGACGGAGGGACACGAACGCCACGGAAGATGATGCTGAGTCAGAGTTCAAATCTCTTACACAATAACGAGTAGTTAAACCGGGTAGATAAAGGGCCCACGCGCTGTACTAGTGCTGAAGGCCTTCAAAGAAAAGTTAAAACCTTAAATGACGATATTGTCCTCTAATCTCTTGCAGATGGAATATATAATGGTTGGCATCCAGCCAATCAGATTACAGCTTTGGATAAACAACTGGACGAAAAAACTAAAAAACTTATTTTTTTTTCTAATGTTGGATAATCTTTTTTTTTCTCGTGATGGTTCAGATACAGATATGCTAATAGCAATACTAAAACTACAAAACTACAAGGAAATTATTAGACAAAAACATAAAAAAAAAACAAAAAGTTTAAAAAACTTATCTGGCAACTCTATCTCTTCAAAACAAAATTCTAATTTAATTAGTAGAAATTATTAGTTTCTGATTTGTTATTAGCTAATAAGAAGTGGGCGTTTCAGTAATTTGACGGTGTTAGTGTTGCAGCAGGTGTCAAGAACCCCATTACTTTAAAAGTTCGCAGAGATATTTATATTGCATGTGAAATGTGTGGTAAATTTTTTACGTATAAAGTTGAAGAACACGATCTTTCGTCATCGTCAAGCTTTCATATTGAAACCTTAACTAACTCATGCTGTGTCTTTTTAGCAGAAGACACCTTGTAATTATTGAGAGTTATTAATGAATTGGGCCCCAATGGCCCTAATGGGCCCAAGTAGGTTTACAAAATTAACCATTTTAAAAATGTCTGTCTTTGATATTGGCACGGGATGATGATGGATTGGAGCACAACAGGCGTTGTGATTATAATGGCAATGGCCAATAAAATAGCCATAGGTGCTGGTGGTGGGTTGTGGTACCCACTACAGCAGGTGATACGATTCTTCAATTTATCACCACTTATATAACTAATAATAATTTATGTTTTAATATGCGTTCTAGCACTTGCATGACAACAATTATTACAAGATGACAACTCTTGTCTGATCAATGGGTCTTTTACTTTTTATTTTGGTGTTTTCACACTCATACCGCAAGTAAAACATTTCTAATATTGGAAAAACATTATTCAATACAAATACAAATATAGAAACACAAACAAATTTCGTTCATTACTGTTATATCATTCATTCAAAAGTACATAACTACACAAATAAAAACACGAACATTGAAAGAGAAAAACAAAAAAAAAGTTCATAATTTTAGAAGATAAATAAACATATGAAAAACAATTATATTCCACTTGAATTCTTAATTCACTTTTGTTCTTATAGTAGGGGCTCCTTAATTTGTATTAATTTCTTAAGCATGATTCTGTTTGCAAGCACTTCCATGCCCATAAATGAATCTTGCTGCTCCCTCTGTGTATACATGAGTTTCATTGTCCAGTCTGCAGCCATAATAATACATACATATATAATTCGTCACTGCTTAAATTAATTGCTAATTACTATGTAATTAAGATGAGATCAAAGTGGGTATTTACGAGTTTCGGACAGCTTTGCTCAAGGTAGAGGATGACGAGAATGTTTTTCCATCAAGATATCTGTTTTCCCCTTTGATCTTCTGTTTTATTCTGAGGTCTAATTCATCAGCGCTCAGCACCAATGGGCTATCTGAAGCCTGTTTATAAGTATTTGTAATTAGTACCAATAATTAATTCTCCGTTTATAATTAGCTAGTTGAGTACAATATTAATTACCATGATCCATCCCCAAGTGTCAGCATAAGAAGGAATGTGGGCTGAATAAGGTACAACATCTGCATATGGAAAATAATAATTAATATTAGAAAAATGAAATTAATCAACTTAATTAACAAAAATGAAGTTAAGTTTTTTATACTTACATTTGAAGACCTGCCTTAAAGTGTTGTATATGCAAGAAAAAACTTCTGTGTGGCTGAATATTCCTGCTGGCCCTGCCTGCAAAGTTTACAAAATATTTTAATAATTCTCTAAAATAAACATGCACACAAACTACACTTGCTCATCAGGCCCATAATTTTCTTGATTGAGCCTATAAGCCGGAAACTAATATTACAAGAAGAGGGATACCTGTGTGACAAAAATGCCAGCCTCATTGAGTTTGGGTTTAACAGTGAACTCATAGAAGGATTTGGTGTAGAGCTTGTAACATGGGCCTCCTTCGATTGGGTCAGCCAAGTCTCCAATGATAAGATCATAGCATTCTTTCCTGCTCTGTAGCTCAGTTCTGGCATCATTTATGATAATCTCTAGTCTTTGGTCGCAAAAAGCTTCTCTATTCACAACCAAATATGCCTTACAGAAGTCAACCACTTCCTGCTCCATCAAATTACAAATTACTTTTGGTAAGTTGAGATTTTGATTACTGATTAGAAGAAACATAATGATGATAACAGTCATTTTGGATAATAGTTTTATGGGGACAAAAAAGAAAAAGGAAAGTCAAAAATAATACATAAAGAAAAAAAAACAGGGAAAGATGTTACCTCATCAATATCACACATGACAACCTTTTCAACAGTCCTGTGTCTGAGTATTTCTCTTGCAGTAGAACCTTCACCTCCTCCCATAATAAAGATGCTCTTTGGACTAAAATTAAAAAGATAAATAGAACAATAAATTTTGGAATTAAAAAAAAAAAAAAAACAAAGAACCTATGGTAATATATATGGAGAGAAAAGAAATACTTAGAATGATGAAGAAGAGCTGGATGAACAAGGGATTCATGGTAGATGAATTCATCCACCTCTGCACTTTGAAGCTTTCCATCAATGACTAAAGCCTATGTTGCAGCAAAAAGAAAAGAAAAAAAAAAAAAAAGCTCAAAAATAGAAGGACAGCTATATATTTACATATTTGGAATTATTTAAAATGAATCAATTTTTGTAAACAATTTTTTTTTTTTTTGGTCATACAAACCTTTCCAAATGGTTTTGTGTCTAATAGGGCAATGTCCTGATACTGAGAAGCACCTGTGTGCAAAATACTGCAAAATGGAATATTAATTTCACATTGTGTAAGATAGTTAAAATTAACTCAGGGTGAAAATATAATATATTATATATAGTATATACCTATTGAGAGCAAAACACCATCTCAAGTTCTCTTCAATCTCTTCTTCATACCAGCAACTCTTTCTATATCCATTAGGTGATGAATGGCATTTACCATTGGTAATTCCATTAGAGCAAGCAATGTCACCCATTGTAGTTATTTCTTATATCTCTGAATTAATGTTGAAAAACAAAGAGAGAAGAAAACAGAGGAGGAGAAAGCAAGTTCAGAGGATGAGAAGAGATGGGTTAGGATTTGGAAATGCAGCACAATATAAATGGAAAGTTGGCAGAGAAATCGAAAAGTAGCTATAATTTGATTTTTCGTATGGAAGAGGAAGAGTTGCCAAATCTTATCGAAGTGGGAGTAAGCTATATACCAAATATCGTCATGGATTTTCGTGAACGGTACTACGTCTAGTCCTAGACATTGACATTATATAAAAAAAAAAGGTTCAAAGGAAAGGATAGGGTTTTAATATTGTTTCACCCTCAATTTCCTTTCTTACTCATTAAATAAACATTAATTAAAAAACATAATGAAGTTAATATTTTATATATATAAATTAAAATTTTAAAAAATTATTGTTATTAGTTTAGAAAGTATCTTTATTTTAAGGGTATAATTTTTTTTTTTTAAAAAAAATTGAGCATGCCACAAATTAAAGTAAGTGAATCTATATATTTGAAAATAATAGATAAAAACAAATTACTAATTTGTCGTTTGGTTTTTCTGATGCTGATTAACCCTCGTGATGATGTCTAATTGTCTGTTGTCCATATATATGTCTATGTGCATGCAATGACCTAGGTAAAACTTAAACTAAATGCTTATATTTTGGATATCCGTCCATGATATGCCTGTTGGCGGTGGTGTGCCCACTCAAGTGGGACCCACATATTTTTTTTTAGTGGAGTGGCGGTGCACAATCACGTGATGAAAAAAAAAAAAAAAAAAGGAAAGTCAGAAGGTTGGTTGCCAATCATTCAAAGTTTGGCAACCAACCACGAAATAAAGGAAAAGTCGTGTGTCACGACTCTCTCACTCTCTCATTCCCTCTCCTATAAATAGGAGGGGTGCCTCTCGTACCAACAATAAGTGAGAGACATTAAATATACTATCGGATCCGTGGATATATTTTGAAAATAAATATACTACGAAGACGAGAAAATTACGACGAGTCCGTTGGTGCAGTCCGCTCGGAAAGACGTTGCAAAATCGACTTACTGTTGCTAAGCCCGTCACTGTTAAGCCCAGCACTATTCATGTATAGTACTATTCACGCATACAGGTACTATTTACGTATAGTACTATTTACGTGTACAGTTACTATTCTCGTATACTATTACTATTCACATATACAGTTACTATTCACTTAAAAGTCATGGAAGCTAGAACGAGCAAAATGATCAGTCTAAATGGCGTAAATTACCATATATGGAGAAATAAAATGAGAGATCTCCTTATGGTAACCAAAATGCATTTGCCCATGTTTGGTTCAAGCAAACCGGAAGACAAGACTGATGAAGAATGGGCTTTCGAGCATGAACAAGTTTGTGGTTATATTCGACAATTTGTCGATGATAATGTGTACAACCACATCTGTAACGAGACTCACACCAGAACATTATGGGACAAGCTTGAACAGTTGTATGCCTCAAAATCCGGCAACAACCAATTATTTTATTTGACAAAGCTGATGAATTTCAAATACCAAGAAGGTACTTCTGTAGCAGATCACTTGAGTGAGATGCAGGCGACTATTCACCAGCTGTCAAATATGGGCATAAAATTTGATGATAAAATCCTCGGCCTTATGGTGCTTGCCTCCTTACCAGAGTCTTGGGAGACTTTGAAGATATCAATAACAAACTCTACACCACATAGTGGAGTTAGCTGGGAATTTGTTAAAAATGCTGTTCTGAATGATGAAATGAGACGCAAAGCACAGAATCCTTCTTCATCTCAGTCAGACATTCTTTTAGTAGATGATAAAAGAAATAACCAGCCCAGAGGGAGGAGCCAATCTAGAAGTTCAAATACAAGAGATAAGAGCAGAGGTAGATCAAATAAATTTGCCAATATTGTGTGCCATCATTGTGGGAAGAAGGGGCACATTAAAAGGTATTGCCGGAAGTTCAAAAGTGATCAGGAGAAGATCAAAGGCAAAGCAAAGAAAGAAGAGAGCAGTGATGATGAAGCTAATGTCATTGCTGAGTTCCAACTGTTCATTGAAGACACTATCAATCTTGCAACCCAAGAGACCAGTTGGGTAATTGATAGTGGGGCTACACTTCATGCAACATCTCGGAGAGAGAATTTTTCATCTTACACACCAGAAAATTTGGGTGTGGTCAAGATAGCAGACGGTAAACTGTTGAAAGTCGTCGGTAAGGGAGACATTTGCCTGGAGACAGAAAATGGTTCGAGATTAATTTTAAAAGATATCGTGCATGTACCAGACATGCATTCTAATTTAATCTCAGTTGGCAGACTTGATGATGAAAATTTCTGTAGCACCTTCAGAAATGGGCAGTGGAAGCTCACAAAAGGTTCCATGGTGATAGCAAATGGAAAGAAAGATCCAAAGCTGTACGTGATGCATGCGAAGCTCTCCTGAGATGCTTTTAATGTAACAGAGGATGACAGTACAGTTGAATTGTGGCATAAACGGTTAGGCCACATGAGTGAGAAAGGAATGACAACTCTGGTAAAAAACAACATGCTATCTGGATTGGATAAAGTCCATTTAGAGAAATGTTCTGATTGTATGGCAGTAAAGCAGAATAGAGTAGCCTTCAAGATTTCTCAGCCTTCCAGAATGAAGAATATGTTAGATATGGTACATTCAGATCTATGTGGACCATTGACGATGTCATATGGTGGAAATCGATACTTCGTAACATTTATCGATGACCATTCTAGGAAGACCTGGGTGTACACTTTGAAGTCTAAAGATCAAGTTTTAGATGTTTTTAAACAATTTCTAAACTTGGTTGAGAGACAGACAGGCAAGAAGCTGAAGTGCATCAGAACAGATAATGGTGGAGAATACACTGGGCCATTTGATGCTTTCTGCAAAGAGCATGGTATTCGACATCAAACAACACCTCCCAAGACACCGCAATTGAATGGTTTGGCTGAGAGGATGAACAGAACTTTGATGGAGAGAGTCAGATGTTTACTCTCACATGCAAAGTTGTCTAAAAGATTTTGGGGTGAAGCTCTTCTTACAGCAGTTCATCTTATAAATCGTTCACCTTGTGTTCCTCTTCAGTATGATACTCCAGAACGAGTATGGTCGAGAAAGGATGTTTCCTATGATCACTTGCGGGTGTTTGGTTGCAAAGCATTTGTGCATATTCTTAAGGATGAGAGGTCTAAGCTTGATGTCAAGACTCGACAATGTGTATTCATTGGCTATGGTCAAGATCAATTTGGCTATAGATTTTTTGATCCAATCCAGAAAAAGATGATAAGAAGTAGAGATGCTGTATTTGTTGAAAATCAGACTATTGAAGATGTTGAAAAGACTCAGAAGCAAGCTGCCGATAGATTTGAAGATGATTCAACAGATGTACAAATAGTTCCTCCAGCAACAGAACAAAGACAAGTTGGAGATGAAGAAAATGTTCCACAAGAACAAGAGCCAGAGTTAGAAAATCCACAAATTCCTCATCAGAATGAACCAGAAGATGATTTTGATGGTGTTCCTGTTCAGCCACCAGCACCAGAAGGTTCTCAAACATTAAGAAGGTCTAGTAGAGTCAGACAACCATCTACTAGATATTCAGCAAATGAATATGTATTGATGACTGACGGGGGAGAACCTGAATGTTTTGAAGAAGCAATGGAAAGTGAACACAAAAGGAACTGGATTGAAGCCATGCAAGATGAAATGAAATCCTTGCATGAGTATAAAACATTTGAGCTGGTGAAGTTGCCCAAAGGCAAGAAAGCTTTGAAGAACAAGTGGGTGTTCAGAATCAAGCAGGAAGAACACAGCTCCCAACCACGATTCAAAGCTAGACTGGTTGTGAAAGGATTCAATCAAAGAAAAGGTATTGATTTTGATGAGATCTTTTCACCGGTTGTGAAAATGACATCCATTCGGACAGTGCTAGGAATGGCCACCAGTTTTGATCTGGAAATCGAGCAAATGGATGTAAAGACTGCCTTCCTACATGGAGATTTGGAAGAAGAAATATACATGGAGCAGCCAGAGGGTTTCATAAAAAAGGGGAAAGAAGATTATGTTTGTAAACTGAAGAAGAGCTTGTACGGCTTAAAGCAAGCACCAAGACAGTGGTACAAGAAGTTTGAGTCTGTTATGGGGGAGCAAGGTTACAAAAAGACTACTTCAGATCACTGTGTCTTTGTAAAGAAGTTCTCTGATGATGACTACATTATTCTCTTGCTCTATGTAGAGGATATGTTGATTGTTGGTCAGAATTCTGTCAGAATTAATAGCTTGAAGAAACAGCTAAGTAAGTCTTTTACTATGAAAGACTTAGGACCAGCAAAGCAGATTCTTGGCATGAAGATTACAAGAAATAGAAGAATCAAGAAATTATGGTTATCACAGGAGAAGTACATTGAGAAGGTACTTCAAAGGTTCAAAATGGAGAATGCTAAAGCGGTTAGTTGTCCTCTTGCTAATCACTTTAAATTAAGCTCAAAACAATGCCCTTCTACCGATGGAGAGAAGGAAGAGATGGAAAAGATCTCATATGCTTCAGCAGTTGGAAGCTTGATGTATGCCATGGTCTGTACACGGCCAGATATTGCTTACTCAGTCGGAGTAGTGAGTCGGTTTCTTTCAAATCCGGGAAAGGAACATTGGGCTGCAGTGAAATGGATTTTCAGGTATCTTCGAGGTACGACTAAAGTATGTTTATGTTTTGGAGATGAAAAGCCAGTATTAGTCGGTTATACCGATGCAGATATGGCTGGGGATGTTGACTCGAGAAAGTCCACATCAGGGTATCTAATCACATTTGCAGGGGGAACCGTGTCATGACAATCAAGATTACAGAAATGTGTTGCTCTATCAACAACTGAGGCAGAATTCATAGCACTAACAGAAGCATGCAAAGAGTTGCTGTGGATGAAAAAGTTCTTGAATGAACTCGGAATTCATCAAGAACGATATTTGATATTCTGCGATAGTCAGAGTGCAATTCACCTTGGGAAGAATTCCTCCTTTCATTCAAGATCAAAGCACATTGATGTTAGATATCATTGGATCAGGGATGTACTGGAGATGAAGCAGTTACAGCTTGAGAAGATCCATACAGATGAAAATGGATCAGATATATTAACGAAGATTCTTCCAAAAGACAAGTTTGAATATTGTCGATTAGCTTCAGGGATGATGGAGAATATGGCTGACGTCCCCACTTGAGCGTGCAGGGGGAGATTTGTTGGTGGTGGTGTGCCCACTCAAGTGGGACCCACATATTTTTTTTTAGTGGAGTGGCGGTGCCCAACCACGTGATGAAAAAAAAAAAAAAGGAAAGTCAGAAGGTTGGTTGCCAACCATTCAAAGTTTGGCAACCAACCACGAAATAAAGGAAAAGTCGTGTGTCACGACTCTCTCACTCTCTCATTTCCTCTCCTATAAATAGGAGGGGGTGCCTCTCAGTTTAAAACGTACCAACAATAAGTGAGAGACATTAGAGCGCCACAGATATAACAATTAATCTGTGAAGAATATTTGAGAGTTATTAGTTTTAAAAAGGGTTCTTAAAATTAAGGGTTTAGAAAATAGTGAAGATTATTAGGGTGTTCTTGGGAAACACTTTGTGAGTGCCATTATTTTGTATTACTCTCATTGTAAGCCTATTATTTTGTAATAGTAGAAGAATTATTCGGAGTTGGTCCCGTGGACGTAGCCCTAAACAGTTGAGGGTGAACCACGTAAATTTCTGTGTGTCCCATTTTTAATTTTTCCGCTGCTTAATTATTCTCGTAATTTTATTGCCGGTATCCTAACAATGCCAATGTCTATATGTAGTTATTCAGTTGTTTCTTGGGCATCTGTCAATTCATTGAGATTAATAGTAGCTGATGTAATATATATATATATATATATATATATATGTATGTGGACGATGATCGTAAAAGAGCAGGCAGACATGTATATGCACGATGGTTACAAGTTATAAACAAGTGAAAAAAGAGTCAAGGAAAAGGATAAAAGATGATGATTAATAGAGGTGACAAATACCGAAAATTCTGGTTATATTCTTTACTTCAAAAATGTGTGCAAATCTTGGTTGGAGAGAGAAGAGAGCGTGCAGTGGAAACCATCATCATATTCTCTTGTTTCACAAAAGATGGAGGGCGTGCCATGGCAGGCGCACTCATAATCACCACCATCCCCATCAAACCATCAAATTTTTTCAACCCCACCATAATCAAATCTACACAATAACCCCTTCTCTCCTATCACTATTCACCACTTCACCATTTATCATTCTATCCATACCATGCCTTGTGCTTTGACAGGTGTCAACCATTCGTCTCCTCTTTTATTAATCCCATTTTGCGGGTTCCATCTGAACCATTAAACTAGTCTTTGTATGCACATAAAATGAGTAAGTATATGAAAATAGAGTTTATTTTTAAATTAATATTAATTATGAGTAATTAACGAAGCTTTGTGTGCAATTGAATAGGTAATATTTGCATCAGGCTGATGGTGCTGTCTGTTGTTTGCTTTAGAAGATGATGGTCTTAGGATATTTTTTTTTGGGGGTGATGATGGATTCACCCACCTCTTGTTTTGGAAAAGTTATGATATATACACTCTATATGTTCCCCAAAAACCATTGAATCATATCTTTGCTTCTATTCTGTTTCCTTCCATCTTCTATTTACTTTGTCTGGCTCTCCATCATCATCACGTGTAGAAATTTCTTAAGATTTTTTGCATTCTTCAAGAGTAACTTATCTAAGTAAATAACTAGTAGACAAGTGGTAAGTGCGGGATGTATTCATCAAAACGAAGGATAAAAAACCCTTTTTAAATAAACTAGCATTCTTTATTTTTTACGCAAAATTTCTCTCTATAGAAGCCAAAAATTATGATATGGACATGCATTTCCTTCCAGAACCTTTCCAAGATCTTTGTTCATGGCTCCTACATGATAATAGTGGGGTAACTTATCCGTAATTGTGTATGTAATCTTAGAGTTTCGCTCTCATTCTTTTTAAAAAAAACTCTCTTTTTAAAAAAATATTTAAATATATTATAATAAAAATACTCGACAAGCCTAAAATTGAATTATTTCATTTGAATTATTAATTTTTATTTTATTTGAATTCTTTTTGAAAGAACTTTTAATCATTGAATAAAAAAGTTTAAATTATTACAATTATAGAACTTGTGGTTATTGTTTTTCTTTGAGGTTTGAATGTTTGGTAATTGGTACCAATTATCTATATTATCAAATTTAGTTGATTTTATAATTTATTTTTCTAACAATGAATAACGTAGAGATATTTTAAAAGACAATCTTCTTTTAATACTTCATTATAAAAAAGAATGACATTCAAGAACGAGATATATTAATTTTAATTCACTTGAAATTAGCTTTTTTGATAATACTTTATTATTTATTTTTTAAGCGTTGATTTAGGGAAAAAAAGATTTTCTAAATCCGCTTGTAGTGGTTTAAGAGGCTAAAAATTTAAACTTTGTCATTCCTTTTTGTTTATACAAAAATCTATTTCTCGTTTACAATGCAAAGTAGTACGCATGTGATAAAACCAACCTTGTAAGCATGGGATTCTTGGGAAAAAAAAAAAAAAATTAATTTGAATATTCATAATCAATTAACCTAGCTTTATCTATCCTTCCGCTATTGGGCTTAACTTGTGGGCCATTTCCATATTGTTTTTCTCCAGTTTCAATTATATGTTGGGCCTCCACTTGAGCTTTCTCGAACGACGCTTAAAAAATCGATGACTCTCTTGAAAAACTGAGACGACATATCTATTATATGAGGTCGTTTAATCGGCCTCCAGTTACACTCGAGCTGTCTTTGAACGACCGGACGTAAAAGAATAAAAAAAAAAAAAAAAAACCAACCAACTCCACCTTTGATTTGGACCAATTTCATTTACCCATCGGTTTGATTATGGGCTCGCGGGCTTCGGTTGGTAGACTCAAACTTTGGATCATTAAGAAGGCATTGATGCAATTCCGAGTCTACTTGAAGTGGTAAAGGAGAAAATGTTTTGATCAGTCTACTTGATTAAAACTGATGGATAGACTTGGAAAGATTATAAATTTATTAATAGTTTTAGTATTTTTTTATTTTTAAAAATAAATTTCAAATGGACTTGGTGCAACACAAAGGTAGAGGCATAATATATATATATATATATATATATATATATATATATATATATATATTCATTTGTATTTCTAAATTGAACATCTAATGTATGCCTTAATTTATTTTACATATAAAAAAAATTCAAATAGAGACATAAAAGGGTGATAAAGCTACAGTTTTATTACATGAATAATACTGCTAATTACTACGGAGTCACAATAGAAGGGATAACTAGGACATTTGATCAACGAAGCAAAGGTGGGATTCCTACCTCCAAAGTTCCTTCAAGCATCTGTGTAACTTTCTTCATCGAAGGCCTAAGGACAGGATCAGGATGAATGCACCATACTCCCACCAAAGCCATCCTCTCGAACCTCTCAAAGTCACTCAACGCTTCAGTATCATGTCTTACTATCATCTCCAGCTCACCGGAATTTAAACAACTTATAAACCAATCTGAGAGAACAAGATCATCGTTATCGCCCTCTTCTTCTACCCGGTCTAACTCAATGTGCCTTCTGCAGCACAAGATTTCTAATAGCATGACACCGAAACTGTATACATCCACTTTAGATGTCACAGGTGCATTCCTTAGCCATTCAGGTGCCAAATACCCCATTGTTCCTCTTACGTTAGTGTTTGTTCTTGTTTGGTCTTTGTTCAATAACTTGGAGAGGCCAAAATCAGCAATTTTAGCATTGTAATTGGCATCAATCAGAACATTTTGAGGCTTAACGTCGCAATGGATTATTTGAGTCTCGCATTCTTCATGCAAGTAAAGTAAGCCTCTTGCTATTCCAAGAACCATTTCAGTTCTCAGTGACCAGCTTGGCCTTTCTCCGTCTCCAAACAGAAGATCAGATAGTGCGCCATTAGCCATTAACTCATAGACCAGAAAGTGTTGATTCTTTTCGACACAAAACCCTAGTAGTCTTACCAAATTCTTGTGGTGTGTCCTGCTTATTATCTTAAGCTCTGTCATGAATTCCTCCTCACTTTTTTCAATTTCTTTCTCCAGCTTCTTTACTGCAACAGCAATTCGCGTATCATTTAAGCTTAGAATCCCACTATAAACTTTACCAGAGGATCCTCTCCCTAGGGTCTTATTAAATCCATTTGTTGCTTCGTGCAATTCCTGGAATTTGAATTCTCGGAAGATAATTCCAATAGTTGTTGCATTGGTAAAGTGTTTCCTTCGTATAAATCTTTTAAAAGCAGGATGATAGTAGATGGCAATAACTCCAAACAGGAAAGCAAGATTGGCACTAGCAATAAGGCTAATCTTCAAAAAAGCTACAACGTTAAAATCATTTTTCTTTTCACCTTTCGGATTAGCAGGATTGCTAATCTTCATTGGCACCTTTACCAATGCCTTGATTCCTTTGGTAGATGTACTTTTTCTTGCATTTAGAAGAGGCGCTCTTTTCTTGTTACATCTAGAATCCACCAAGGAAGCAGCAAGGCTGTAGCAATCGCTAATAAGAGCCTCTTTGCATCCTTCCACATCAACATTCAGTACTCTATCAAGATCTTGAAAACCCTCCAATGGGAAATCAGCATCATCAATCACTTGTATTGTGAAATTTCTAAATGAAGGGTCTGCACAATAATTCACTGTAGTTTCAGGACGACACCCTTTTGACACCTGGTTAGGATCCAATGAGATGTAACCTGGTATGCAATGACAATTCGCTGTTTCATTATCTGGAGAGGTACACATGCCATTGACACCACATATAGCATTCACAATGCAAGGTTCATGAATAGCCCTCCACACACTTGTCCATCCACTACTGTTTGATTTATGGTGAACAAATTGTTGGAAATTTCCATGATCATCAATCGTTGCTCGATGATAGTAATCTCCAACTGAAGCTGCCGATACATTTGTATTCAGAGTGTAAATATTATCATTAGTACTATTGACAAGGTACACGGAAGCATTGGGACTAAACACGAGACTAACATTGTTTACTAGAGTTCCAGTATACCAATAGCCAGGATCGGAGAAATGATAGGCAGAGAGAACTAAATTCCCATCAAACTGCATTTGCAGCATAAAGTTTCCAGTTGAATAATCAGCAGTGCCCTTTGCATTGGAATAAAGCTTTCGGCCCTTAGCTAGAACTTGGCCTGGCAAGAGAGTGTCTGTTGGCGAATCAAAGCTTTGCCAGATGATTTCCGAGTTTCCATCTCTTAAGACAAAGTTGCCATCATTCAGCATGAAGCCTAAACTTGCAGCTGCTCCATTGTATAAAGGTTGAACACTGCCATTAGAGTACGTTAAAAAGAGCTGACCAGCAAAGGTTAGGCGGACTATGGATCCAGCTTCTGCAGGACTGTCGCGATTAGCTGACCAGACTAGCTTTCCTTCTGGGATTTTATCAAACCAAATTCCAAGTAGGAAAAGATTGTTGGGGAGAGAATAGAATCCGAAAGCGAATTCCCCAGATGGGGATCGCCAAGAATCATTAGTTCCTGCAGTAATGCCAGAACCTAAGCTTATATTTGGTAGAATCTGGGCATGAAAACTACACAG